>NW_008752189.1:96841-119679 GCF_000715545.1 Opisthorchis viverrini | reverse complement strand
TGAACACTGATGTCATGCTGTCGATGATGATGATGATGATGAGCACGAGTGGTTGAGCAGAGAAGAATAAATTCCCATGAAGGGAAATAGTTAAAACGGGATGGAGTAAATGCTGTCGGTTAGAGGTGTTCATTGTTGGTACAACCAAGTTTACGAATCCCACAGACGAATATTATTATACATAATTCACTTTTTAACGGCATTGCATAGAAGCATATTCAAACTGGGGGAATGAGGTTGTGTTCATCCGTTTAGCCACCTTTAACCAAGAATACTGTTATCATCTTCCAGAGTAGAAGTAACACATTTTGAAGTTCATCGCCATATAAAAACCAATTCAAACGGCAGTATCATATCAGACGAGACATATGGATCGTACCAGCATAAAAGCACTAATATTCCACTTGTCTTCTATGACCCGATGGGAGTCTTCGGGGAACAACATAGTTATTTCTTACAGCAAGCTACGAATAATCTATTGTTTGCTTCGTTTGATCCGATAAACAGTATGTACATGTTCAGTGTTGGAAGAAGTTGCCATCCTGCCCACTAGATTAGTTCGAACTGGCCGCCTACTCGCACTCCTTCTTGCATATCCAGGCCTACAACAACGTCCACGGGGGTCAATGATGATGGACATGGAGCAGATGAGTCCACTGACATTCGGTCCTCTGCACCAAAGAACACTTTCTCAAAATGGGATATTTTTCTTTCTTCAAGGCTGGTCCTTGTAAGGTGGAAATCCACTTTATGTAGAAGTGAAGAGAAACTGGTAAACTTAGTTTAACCAAAATACTTGCAGCTTTTAGTTGAGCAACTGGGTACAGGAAAATCACAGAGGTACTGATTACCAAACGGTAGTGCTTTAGGTGAGCTTAAGCGCACCTCCATGCAATCCACAACTGTAGGCCATCCAGGCTCCTTCCATCGTCTAAAATACCTGACCCCCGTTTTTTTGGATGAATCAATGACTCAATAAAGTGAAATCTCCCCAGAACGGAGAGATCAGAGTAGCTCAAGTTGAAGGGACCGCCTAATGGTTGGTCCCTTCGGATGCGTGATCTCTAAAAGGCAGAAACTAAACTTTCGAGGCCTCTTCGGTGTTAACGCGAAAAATGTTCCTCTATAGGACCTGAACCTTCGTGTTTATCACGAGTTGTTTATTCGACAAAATCGATCGCCTCTTAGTGAGGCTTCCTTTGTATTCGGTCGTTCAGAAGGTATATGATGCAAAACAAATATGGCGATTTTACAAGTTCATCTCCTGGAACGAATACAGTTGTACTGGCGCAAGAGCAAGACTTTCTAAACAAGAAGACTCTTGACACGGGCTGTTACTTCTCTCGAAATGCAACTCAGCAACTCTTACAATACTTGATTCTTTAGGATTCACTCACAATCTACCAGTAAGGTTTCAAGTTCAGCAAACAACAGGAAAATTATTCCTATAAATAGTTTGATCATTGCATCAACAACATTTTCTGCTTGACCAATGAGCGCATGTATTGGCGTCCTTCGGTTTCATGATCTAGCTGGGATTGTTGTGTCTGCTGGCTGCTTTTACGATCATCAAATAATCGGCACAGAAGAACATGTTTCCAGGAAGGATACGTTTTTTTTCAAGGTAAATACGGCTATGGAAATCATCCTATAATCCCAAACGCCCAAATTATTCCCTGTTTGCTGTGAAGAACAATTTGTCTACTTTCAGCACATGGAGAACGCTTTTTACCCAGTTTCTGAGACAGAACTTTTCCTAAATAGAAATGAATCTTCTTAAATTATCATACATGATATCCTTTCGTATGTGCTTCTAATTGCTGGGTTGTCAGAACACCGCAGTCCTTGATGTGAACCAAAATATCTTGATTAAGGAAGGCAGTGGTACACCATAACAAAAAACATTCTTCCAAAACTGTGGGATATCAACATCTTTAGAAATGACATTTGTTGCCAGTTGCTCCGTGGTATGAAAGTATTTCCACGGAGAAGTGCTTCAAACATGGGCGGGGATTAAATGCCGCTGGTTAGCAACCTTGAAAATTCAGCCTATAGCAGCCGGATTCGGTAGCTTCAGTTGGGTTTGTGGTGCGAAATTGACACATTATCACCTATGCGCTATTCAGCAAGACTACTCCTGTTATAATACGTCTCCCGACAGCCAAAAAATCTTTTACCCCAAAAGACCAGACTTGGGCCAAATAGGATAGTTCGGAATACCATAGTCCCCAGTTAAAATAATGTAAATCCGTGTAATGAGAGGTGCTTGAGCTGTCTAAAAGGCATGAATCAGTCAAACTACTAAACCTGAAGGTTATACTCTGTCCACAATAAAATGCTGCACTCGGTACATTAGTTCTGATTTTTCTGTTCCTGAAATCACATTTGTATGTCTCGGTTGGAAACAACTTCCTTGTAACTTACCCTGAGTTGCAAAAAAGGATGGCACAACGTCAGTACCGGCCTGCCATCCAAACATTAAGATTGGCGTTGTGCACTGAAAATGACGTGATCAGATTTACATATTTTTATGGTACCTTAACTGCAGAATCCATGACCATTTCTCCAAATTTTTGCGCATAACAGGACAAACGATCATGGTGCACTAGCGGCCTTTTCCACGGAGTCATAGGCAAAAGCCAAGACCCGTTCGACGTCTAAAGTGTATAGGAACCACTTTTCACTAAAACGCTATCTCGGCCAGGATGCCAGTCAGGAGATGACTTGTGCGCAATCTTATTGTGACGATCCCTGATGTCTATACATTTCCATTCCCTCTGAGAACAGCTACACGTCCAATAAGCGCTTCAAATTATACGCATAAATTTGTACGCGAAACACCAATACGGCCAAAATAAATGAAACCCATATTTTGGGCGCAATTTACTCTAGTGAGTGATTCGTGGTCGTTTCGGGGGCTGTATCTCACGTTCCCCTGATCAAACAAATTCTGGTTGTTTGCTCAGTGGAAACCACGTCCAGTGGTTCACCAGCTGTGGAGCTTAAACAAGGCGGAACATCTTGTTGCAGAAAGATGTGACTGCATTTATCAAATGGAAGCGGAATAACTGCCTTGAAAATCATAGGGACTGCCACTGGTGAAAGGGAGGCTTTCGTTGCGGAGTTATCCACCGGAGTGCAAACTGACCAGTTACAGAATAATGGACAGGAAAGCAAAACTCTCATATGCATCCTAATTACAAAGACTGAACATCCAACTTCTCTTGAACGCGTCTCCCTGAACATTCATGAATATTCATTGAGTATTGTTACAGTCCAAACAAATACTAGAACGCGAGTCCACAAATTCCGCAAAGATCCCCCTTTTCAAGCGAATTTACAAAAAGAGAACATGCTACTCGCATGCCTCCCCATCAGTAGTATCACTTTACACTGGTATTAACTGGTCATTTGAGCAGTGCATTGGGATTGAAAGGTAGACCTCAACTCCGTTTACTGTCAACAACTGTTTCACTCAACACTCAGTGCGCAATGCTGCAAGTTCGATAGACCTAGTCCTTGCATTTCCAAGAATGAAGCAGGTGAGAGTTCACTTAACTTGGAGTCACAGGTAAGAGGAAATGGTATTCAATGGTAAGAAAAAGTCTACTGCTCGGGACGGTCTAAAAGACGTGACCTATCAAAGGCGGAATGTTTTCGGTGACCTACATCACTCAGCGGCCCTGTACTCGGTTGCGTAACGGGATCACATAAACAAATAGTCACTGCTGTGCTTAAAGCCACGGAGTAGCTAATCATTCCACCAATAATTCGCATGGGGATGAAAGCTTCAGAGTTGGAACTAATAACAAACGCTTCGAATTTGATAACAACTATGATAAATAATAACCGAACGCACAATGTCTTTAGCTTCCTACCAAATAAGCCGGATATGGACTCGACTTATTTCGACGTAATTCGCATTTTCACCACTATAGAATGTTTTGCTTTCGTTTATTTGCCGTAAAAAAATTTTCATATGTTCAGTGACCACTGATATGTGTTAACTTACATCAGGTTTTGAGACCCCGTAACGATAGGCGGGGGGAGATACGCAGAACTGCTAGTTAGCAGTGATAACAGTTAGGAAGGCTGTATTGAACTACTTTAAAAATTGTGGAACGATGAGATAGGTCTCTGAAGACCACATCGTACCGACAAATCGTATTGAACAATAGATTTATCCTGACTAGATGTAGCAAACGCGGTGGCATCACACTAAAGGATACAGGGAGGTTTATCTTGTCCAAGAATTACAAGAGTTCACTGGAAGGAAATTCCGTCTAACCAAATAAACACTTATCAAAATGTTTCAGGTACAATCCACTGAAGTAGTTATTCAGATAATATCATTATGACTGGTTCTTCAGCAAGCCCTCAAAGATGTACGCCATGAGTTGTGTTGCAGCTGCCTATGATAATAATCTTACCTGTCAGAAGGATCGGTCTGAAATTTCGTGGAATTCTTTCTTTGAATGAAGTCGTTGGAGTGTCGCCCAGGTGAAGGATGAATACTCCTGGTGTTCAGCTTCTTTTTTCGACTGCTTAACGTGTGACAAAAACCAACAAGTCAATTATTCATAAGCAGTTGTGAATCTATTCCTGTTTTGAACTCCTCCGTCAAAGAGGACTATCTGGGAGACAGAGTTATTCCAAGGTGGTGTCTCGATAGAAGGAGAATTGCATTACGGAATGTGTCCTCAGAATTGTACTGATGATGCTCAGTAAACTGATGTGATAGTATTGGGGCAACCATCGGCTGATAGAACGTAATCCCAACTAAGAAGTTACTCACTAGAGATGTTGCTAGAAGCAATCAAGGAACCATTTGATTGCCTCCATCCGAAAACAAGGATGTGAGCGGATAAGACCACTTCGACTAAATCGGCTCGTGGGTTCAGACTGACAAAACACAATACTTAAAATAACTCCATTCGATCTCCACTAGCTAGCGACGTCCTGGATAAAACCTACCTGGAGTAAACTCCATTAATCCTGTCAAATTCTGGCCAGATTTCACCGTACATTTTTTCTCTTCGCATCCTTCGATGGAAAACGAATGAACAATGCTGCTTTTTTCAGCTGAATCAGAAGAAACATTAAATTTAGCATAAAGGAAACTACTCACGAGGTTGCTGAAAACTCTTTGACAGCCCAAGACCGGTTTCGCCCATCTTGGGGCTCATCAGGTAGGCGCAGTCTCCGAGCTTCTGCCAACCTTATGTTCTACTCTCGATTAAATGTAGCAATTATCGCTTTCGAGTTGCATTAAACCTTGCTAGTTGAAAAGACAGTAAGTCACATTATCAATGATTATGTCCCTCTTTGATTGTCATATGCAAAACTGTGTGAACCAGTCTAACTCCCACAACAATGTTGCCAATAAACAAGTCTCAGCCAGACGATGTACGTACGCAACCGCATTCGTGATGCGAGCCAAATTCCGATGCATTACAACCATGACTGAAGAACACTGATGGCACGTGTGTAAATTTTCAGTTGAGATTTTGTCCTGAAACTGAAACTAGTCCATGCTGGAAAGGCGCAAAGGACTGTACAACTGTTTCGTGAGCAGAGTGTGCATCTCACGAAAATCCAATCCAATACGGAGTTCCGAACCCATGACCCAATGGTCAATGGCTGTACACTTAACCATTTGACCACGATTGGTTGAACACCAGTGTGATTAAAGTGCACTGTGTGACGGGATATAGCATCAGAAACCACAACATGAGTTTCCTATGAGAAGTCGTCACTTGAGTTGCCAGTCAGTGTGTAACCATGTGATTCAGCTTCTATGATCAGATGATGAGTTGCATTCATACTGCTGATCAGCCGCTCGAGGCCAAAGTATTAGTATTCAACCACTGGCCGGAAGGTCACCAGTTCGAAGTTGACTTAGATGTGTACTGCAGATGATTCCCAATAGGGGGTAAACAGGGTGTAAACAGTGCATCTAGGCTTTTCAAGTGGATTGGCTCATCTGATAGGGTGAATTCTCATTTAAATATTACTAAATCTCCTCACTCTACCATCAACATAGTTGAGTATTATCGTCGGCATTGCGTAGCTACTCGTGGATTTTGTAATTCTTTCTTCTACCTGGTCAGTTCGATCATTATATTCCGACTGAAGCCGACTAAATCCAGTGCAACTTGCTACTGACGCAAAGAACGATGAAGAAAAACCGGTTCGAAACCTTTCGATGTATGTCAACGGCATTTGAACAGTGTTAAAAAGAATTACTAGAACACTTCGTTCATCTGAACAGCCCAGGCAGCCGGTGAGTTTTTACACGAATACTTCCGTAATTCTTACCCGGAATATGTAGTGATTCAAGCCAAAGTGACTGCCCTAAGTGATTTACACCATGAATTGACATGAATATTGACAGACGAATCCCCTCCAGGTAGCCGTATTGTCCAAGCTCACCAAAACCAATTTGACTAATTTCACACAGCCCGAAAAGCCAGCTAATTTTGCACTCAGCTTGGTACTATATTTTTTTAATGAGCTCTAACTTAGCTACCATGGACTGTGCAATTTTTATCGACTTCAAAGTTTGCCTTCCTAGGTAGGTGAATTTTGATCATATCGCTACTCTCTCTGTGATGTGTTCACAATCAACAGCCGATGATTTGCTAAACTTCCACTGTTGAGGAACCCATTAGGATTGTGACTCCTTTACATCAACAGATTACGATTATAGTAAACTAATCAAACTAACCAAAACTGTGTTACGACTGAACGATTACTATTCCAAAGGGATTACTCATCGGCCGATGCTAGATCCTGAAGCCGCCGTGTGGTCTAATTTACTTATACCCAGTAGCAGTAAAATAAGACATTTGGTGAGAACGGTTGATTCGGTTCTGACACTACCGAGTTGATGAATACAGTTTTATATAATTCAAGTAATTGCTACTCAATCTGAGTAGTCCTCGACTCAACGTTGTCTATGTTTTAAGCTACAGCCTCTACTGTGGTGAACCTAAGATCAAAGAACCAGTCCTGAGTTACAAGTAAATCAAACCATAAAATACAACAAAGAATACTCACAGCATACTATAACTTCATGTCCAATACGTGTAACAATGCATCTCACCTGCGCAACCATTTTATGCAAGCTGATCCTCACAAGTTCACTTTCCAAAAGACCGAGTTGTTGTCAGAACAGGGCTTATCCCACCAAACGCGAAATCGTAGAATAGTGTATCAGAGTTCAAGTGCTTATAAGTTTCATCGATTAAGACTAACGTTCAAAGATGAGTTATGAGCGACTTGTTAGATTGGGTAACCTGGTAAACGCGCATCGGGTTTTATGTGTCTATGTATGAGTAGAAGCGAGCATGTGTATGTGTGTATGTGGAACGCTACATATAATGCACAGAGAATTCACGATTTTGGTGCAAATAGGCTGACATTATTGACTACTGCTGGGTTTTGAAGTCTCTCGTGCCTGGCTTTACATTAAAAAATTCTACACAATAGACGAACTATGGTATTCACGCATAAATGTGACTTACAACAATCCTTCCATTGCAGTTTACTGCAAACTTGTCTGCAGCACAAGAAAGTGACAACTAGTATATATCGTTGCATCTTTTTTGGTAGTAATATCTGGAGGCCCATACACTGCGTTGCATATATATAGGTGTGCAAGCTGTATATGTGTAAGCCTGGAGACAAAAAAACTCCACTTTTGGTTGTTATTGCTAACCGACTAGGTAAAGTACGGTAGGAATTTATCGTCGACATGGAGAAAAACAATAGCTCCCCAGGAAATTTTCCATACCGGTGTCGAAAGCCAGTCCATTTATTGTGCACAATAGCTGGATAAACAACAACGTTTCATTAGGAAAACAAAATCCAGTAAGTGGACCGAAAAACAAGAATTCATTTTTTGGGTAATGGTGAACATGCTCACGAAGATCTGTATTGTATTGCAAGCGACAACTAAGTGGTAGAGTGAAAGAGAATTCGCGTCGTCACAATGTTTGCAAAATCTTTGGTGGACAGATTTCCGCGTTGCAAAAGATTGCCGGAGCCATTCTCGGACAATTTTGCATTACCAAGTTTCTCCCTTGAGCCATGCAGTGGATCTTTCGTCAAGTGTTGTATCATAACTGGACCACCCCAAGAGAATGGCTTTTGCCAACTATGGCTCGTTCAGTTCAGCTCACCAAATGTGCTTACTAAAGCAAAAGGCAGTCTGTCGTATTTAATTACCATCCATTTTTGCACGGCGTCAACTTTATGGTTCCACTGGCTCGTAAAATCTTGAACTGTCTAGTAAATAAATCAAAATTAAACCGTTAGGGATCGATCAGGACGAAGCCGGTTGTTAAAATGTGCATAGAAGATCTGAGAGTGACTGAAGGGAGGCATGAATAACCAGGTAAGTCACAGACTAAAACGAACAACTTTCAGCAACTTGTGTAACGGTGATACTACTGACGGGAAGGCACGAGAGTAGTATGTATGTTTCGTAGAAAGGGAGATCTGTTGCGGAATTCGTGGAGCCACTTTGTAATATTTGCCTGGATTTGACCGACGAATGAGTGGAGTCAATGAATCGCCAGGAAAGTTCAAGAGGACTCGTTCGGGAAAAGATCAGTGTCCAGTTTTTGTAACTAAGATGCAGAGTAGAGTTTTGCTTCCCTGTTCAATGGTCTGTAACTGGTCAGTTGGCATTTCCGAATAAATAACTCCGCAGCGAAGGCCTTCCCCCTTTCACTCGTATAAGTTCATTCTGCATGTGCCCTGAAGATCCATCATTTTTCCTCTCACATAGTTCACGTGTTGTGCAGATTTTACCGCAGAGTGCCTAATTTTTCGAAACGTGTGTTCAAAAAATAGGAAGTCCTTAACGCCGCAGGATAGATAGTACGTGATAACTCAGTAATCCTTGTTCTTTTCTGATTGTGTTTGAAATCTATAAACAAAGTTTAAGGTCAAAACACAGTATAGCAAAATAAGCTGTCGTAATCCGACATTTTGAAGGCTGTGAGTAATCATTTTTTGAGTATTTTTGCAATTCCCCTATTCCCTTTTAAAAGACCATTGAAGTTTGAGTCACCTAACAGATCACGACTCAAGCAACAAGATAAGGAGCCGCATCGCCCCACCTGATAAACCTCCAATTTTGTACAGTTTTATGGAGTGTGGACGTAAGGCAACAGGTGAGATACATATACTTGTTATGCTTGCGAAGTTGGTACTTAAGTATCTAAAGGTCCCAAAATAGTCACTTTGCCGGGCCACGAACTACAGGCAACATCCAGCTGTTCTTCACTGACTGCTATCTATCCAGGAGGCCGGCGAGGAGAAAAATATTGCACCTGATCAGAGATTCACCACTGAAAGAGCCGTAAAAACCTAGAACAGATGGGCATTCGGATAGGCTTTAAAATAAGCTGCAAGATTGTGAGATGGCGAAAAGCTTTTATTACAAACCTACCGGAAATAACATTTAGAAGCTGGAAGGCAATGTGGCAAGATTTCTTGCGAGCGGCTTTCTTTTGCAATTTACTTGTCAACTGGTTTGATGCAGGACAAACCATAAACCACGAATAATCCTTGGATATTTTATGTTAACCCAAGCTATTATTGACCAGTGAGCAAATTGGGAGGTTCCAGTGAGGTGGGTATATTCAGTGTAATCCAATCGAATTTCTACGTCCCCTTTGAGTTATGAGAAAATAAGCAACATCTAGAGGATTGAAATACAACGGATGTTGAAATATTTCAGAGAAAAGTCACTTGAACCGAACACGACTTATAAAGAGAAGTTAGCTCTCTAGAAAGAGAAATAACTTTAGATGAACAATGCAGTGCTTTCATAGTTGAGCATGATGACAATATGCCAATTTCGGGCATCTCTTTAGGGCTTCGATGTCCCGAAGCGAGTAAATAAGTTTTTCTCTGGAGTGACTGGCTAGTCGCTGGCCAAATATAAACCGTTTCTTGAAGGAAACTACTCACAAGGTTGCTGAAAACTCTTTGGCAGCCCACGACCGGTTTCGCCCTTCTTGGTCGTGCGCAATAGCTAAATGAATAGAGATGTCTCATCAGCTAGAAGTGAGCTGCTAAACGGCAGCATATGCATTCCTGTGATCTTCTAAATGGTTATTTGTTCTGTGATACAGGAAACTGGTAGAACGGACTTTAGTGAGCTAGTGGCGGACCCATATTGCAGCCCTCCGATCAGCATTTTGCAGCCGTTTTTGCTAGTATGAATCCAATGTATCCAGATGAAAAATGCAGAAGATCGTTTCCAGATTCGCCTGTTTGAATGCGCCGTTGGAAGCCGTTGCATTAACTAACAACTCTGAAGAATTTACAAATAACTTTTCAACGGGACTAACGCACATATCAAAACCAAGTCAAAGTAAGGCGAAGCAACTCCATAAGTTTTAGGTTGAGCAACCAGATGTAGATGCGCCTTCAGAAACTTGGTAACTGGGAGTCTGTTACACTAACGCGAGTATTTTCCGGGACTAATCAGTGTCAGCCCCTGTGATGACCATGACTAATACTCTATTCATCGCTTTATGCATTATTCTCTTGTTTTAATATTCCAAGTTCTGTAACTATATGCCAGTTCGAATACATATGTGCTGCTTGTTACGCTGTGCTGAATTTTGGATCTTCTGGTTATACGATATACGTACCAAACACAATTCCCACAGCCCCCCTTGGTGCCGGGGTCACAAGAGTTGAGGCATGGTAGCTGCAGTCACCATATGCTCAACCTGGAGGGTTTGACTACTCTATGAGTGATTGTAATTACCATGCCAAAAGAGCCATTCTTATGAGAAGAGATATCATAACAAACACCTGTTTTAAAGAGCATAGAATAATCAGTGTTAGCGTGTGACTTCGAAGTTAGAACACAAGTGGGATTTACGCTCGTTTGTAGTACTAATATAACTAGCAATCAGACCTTCCTCCGACCTTATGATTTATGGAGATTACCAGCAGTGAAATTTACAGAACTATGAATAGATTCTTCATTTTCTAATCAAATGGATCCGAGAAACTGCCATTCATCTTTGTGGCTTGGTCACCAAGCCACTGAGGCCACAAATGATCACGAGGTAAGCAAATCTTTCTAGTGGGCTACTAAGTATTGAGAATGTGGTGAACTTGTTTACGGCACCGTCATTTTTTCAGAAATCATATGACAAACTTGGATAAGATATCGTGGGCCCACCAGACAAACAAACCGTCTAGTACTGGATGTCTCTTGTTCTATTGCGGAAATTCTGCATGGCAAATCTTTTGGTGATCCTAAGCGATAAACAAAACTTGCTGTCGGTAAAACATACGAATTCGTTAAGATTGTAGGGGCCGTGAAGCATGTCGCAGACGACCGTACAGATTTCGAAGGAAAATTAACTAATCTTTCGAAAAGAGGCAAATGCCCCGAAATGTCTGTCACTCCAATCCGACTCCCTATCGAGACAGAAAGTAAAATGATCTTCTCAGCGCAACCAAGTCATCCACTTGTAAATCTTGTCTGACACTGAAGTCAGTTTGATGCACAAGCCCAAGATACTTTATGAGTGTTCACACTAGAATGCAGCGTGTCGCGTCTGGGGTGCTGAGCGCTCAGAGCACAGCTCTTACCGATGCCGGTCAAATAGCACCATGAATGCCGGGATATATCCCTCCTTTCTCGGACAATACGCCCATGTACGTTATTCATTACTTATGGTAACCTTGGGTGGATGCACCATAACGCTAGGGGGCTAAAGAATCGCTTTTGAGTAAGCCATCTGATTTTCATAAAGTGAAACCACAGAGACTTCGTGCGGTACGTTTGAAATTGGTTTCATTTTTCGCTGGTGCAAATTTGTGGAAGGAATCCTTCGCTGTTTTCTTATCTAGTTGCAGAGTTGGCAGGTGGCACTTCGTTGAATTGTTTACTCAAACATAAAATTTGCGTGAAAACCTCTGTCAGCTTGCACTCGTTTCCTGCGGTTAACCTAGTCTCAATCATAATCCAGATCAATACAGGATGCTCTCTAAAGCTATTGATGGACCACAACAGATGTGGACGAAATTGGTGTTCATCGAATGTAAGACGTAGTACGCAATGTCACACCTGCAAAGCTCGTTGGCATTTTAAATGTACGGGTTTACAGGAGGACCAGATCAGTCAAGTATCTACCTCTCCAGACCCACTTGTCTGCGCCTGCTACCTCTATTTTAAGGGTGCGATGTCTTCCGTAACTAAAAGGAGAGGCATTAGAGACGGAGCTAAGTCTCCACTGACCAATGCGAATGCCACGTTTTAGTCGGGAAATTCGACGCAAAACTGACGTTTCTTTCCAAAGCTCTCGAGGATACAACACATAGGACACAGCGGCCTGGACGAAAGTCAATAATGAAGTTCCTTACCTGAGTGATTACCTAGCGTTACCCATCCAGGGTCCGCTGGCTGCGGAGTAGGTGCCCCAGCTTTCCGATGCCACAGTCAAGACCGCCATGGCGTCTCTGGTAGACAGGGGTATGAGGAAGAGCAGGCTTATCATCTGAGGTCGTTTTGTGGGAAAATCACGCCAACGAAGCTTGCACAGTGGCTCCCTAGAAGTGTGCTCACGAGGCCTGAACACGGATCGCTTAACGCAGAGTGACTAGGCAAGAAAGTATGCAAGCGAACATTTGGGCTTAAAACCACCCTTTCCTCTCCTACTGCCACTTTTGATATTTGAGCGGGCTTTCAGTATTCAAAAGCCCTAATAAAGGTCGCTCTATAGAGGCGCGAAAGCTGAGTGGCAACAGTTCTATGGAAGAGCGACAAAGCAGGCTTCCACCTTGCGTCAGTTCAGCCCATTGTACTCCTAAAAGAAGGCCGACGCAACCGAATGCGACGCCGGATTGCAGTTTCTACTCAACTGCAATCCCCTCGACTACCAAAGGCACGGATGTTCGGAAGGAGACAGGCCCCGCATGGGTGCAGTGCCTAAAGTACGTAGAGCTATAATCGCTTAGTTTCGCGGCAAACAATGAAGGCGAGGCACTTAACCCCACACCCAGCCCACAACTTTCGATCTGCATTGGGTCAGATGTGTGGAGACAGGTGGCGAAATCTACCGATAAATTACCGCAAACACTGACTTCGAGATCAAGGAATGCTGCTGAAACCCTACAGCCACTGAGGATGTGAAACTGCCAGTCCCTAGCCCCACTGCAGCAAAAGCCGCCTCTCTGATTTTGGACACATTCATCGCCCATAACCATGACAGTCAAAGCCGCAAATCCGACAACAGCATGATGGTAAAATCCTTCGTACATCTAGTCGGTTATGCTGATCGCGGGTGACTTAGGAATCTACAGAAACACAAAAGAGAGCTACTGCGGTCAAACAAACCACATAAACGTCGCCAAATTAGGAAGCTGCCGTCTAGATTCAGGGTGCAGTCTTCCTCGAAACAAGCCTCACAGGGGCACCACTAAAAGGGATACTTCTTAGATCTGCCACCTAACGCAATGGGACTCACAAAGATACGTCGCTGATCAGGCCGCGTCAATGTGCTAAGAAACCAACCAGACATATGTTTGCTCCAAATCCTTGAACAACAGCAAATATAGTTATCCAAAAGACGTTATTAAACGAGCTACATGTAAAGTCGGTTGGAAATTTTGCCCAAGAGCGGAAAAACTACGTTCCCGAAGGTAAAAGGCTTACGCAGTCTGGCAACTCACGGGTAGAAAAAACCGCAAATGGGAAACGGCATTTAGAACCACCAAGTTCGAAAGCAGACAAGTCTTGATACCCGCGTGAACCAATGGTGAACAGCGGTCATTTTCATCTGTAGTCTGACTACTCATGAGTAGCGCGACTTATGTCCGTTTATTATAATGTCGATTCATTTCCTTGTTACTCGTTTTCAATTGTTTTGCTGTCACTCAGTGTCTGCTTATTATACAGTAACTGATGTCCATATTTGGTTGCCTGTCCGTCATTGCTTGCAAGTTCGTTTCAATTCCACATACTTCCTAGCGTCCGCTCTGGCAGGAAAACGGACTGACCGAGGGTCGTGCTCGGAGCTACTCAGATGGCGGCACATCCTGTTGCCTACTGCAATAACTTGGCACCGGAAAGGCCTTATTTTCGTACTACCTATGTACCGCATCTGCCAGATAGCCTTTGGTGAGGTTTGTTCAAAAACGGCCCGAGGTGCGCCATCTGATTTGTCACGTGACACGAACTCCCTCGTCGCACTGGCAACCAAAGGTAGTCCCTTAATCCCAGTTATGTACCGCGCCAGATAGCCTTTGGTGAGGTTTGTTCAAAAACGGCCCGAGGTGCGCCATCTGATTTGTCACGTGACACGAACTCCCTCGTCGCACTGGCAACCAAAGGTAGTCCCTTAATCCCAGTACGTACTGACTGTTTTCTGCGTCGTTGTCTCTCTCTATGTGGCTAACTCACGGCCAGTATCTGTACTTCTGTATATCGTTTGGTGCTCACAAGCTGTTGCTTTGAGAAATTTCTGCTGCTTCATTAACCATTTCGTCCCCTTGCTGATTACGCCATTATTCGTTGTAAGTTTGCTTAATTCACGATGCTTTTCAACCCGTTTGTCTATAGTGCCAGTGTATGCCAGTTCACAGTACACCATCCGTCGCCATGGGAGATCCTCAGCTGCCCGAATCTTACAACGAGTATATGGTGATCCTTCTGACCATTGTACTTTGGTACTTTCTTTGTAACTTATCATTACTCAAATTGTACCACTTTCTATCTCTCACTAAAATCTCAGCTTATTCCTCTTCTCTTCATACCGAATAACTTTTGTTTAAAATGAACGAAAAAGAAATATGGATACAATACAAATTCTGTACCTCGTGAAAGGCGTGTTCCCTTCTTGCTGTGTCGAGTTACGCTGGCAGTGAATTAACGAGCGGTGATCTACCTTTCAGACTACGACGGGATAGAAAGTATCTAGGAATATATCAAGGAAGATTCCAGGAAGGAGATCGCTTTGGATTTATTGTGGTGGTAATAACTAACTGTACCAACGAACTGTGAGTTGTATAGTCTCGTCTATTTTTTTTCACTTGATTTCACTACTTTGAACTGGTATTTGCTCACGGTACCCACTACAAGTATGCAGCCGAGACCCTTTCAGGGCTTCGTTGTACAGTTATTTAAATTGCTAACTTTTCTGCCAGCTGGTAGTTGATCAGGTGGCTGTCGATCTGTTCGCCGAGCTTGGCAACTGATTTGCAAACGTTTCGTCACCATTCGAGGAGACAACTTCAGTGCGCTGTTGGTTGAGTAGTTCCTCTTGTCTTGCCTGCATTTATATAGTCTAAAAAAGAGCAGCCTTTGCGCTGTAACCTGGATTCTGGTTGGTCCGATCTTAATCCGTGTTGAGTTGTGGTGTGTAGTTCTTGCTTCCTGCAGCCACGCTACTGTTGAAGAAAGATGAAACCATCATCATTCTACCTGCGTACAAAGGTCGGATGACCGTCATCTTGGACAAATCGGACTGTGTAGACAAAGCAAAAGCTCTGCTCAACGACTCTACCACGTATCGCCGTTTGGGGGATGACCAAAGAAAAAAACTCGCGAACAATATCAACAAGAGCCCAAAGCGACTGAAGGACCTCCAAAAGATCACAACCGAAGAATATTGGTGAATGAGAGCCAGATAATCTAATACCCCACATATCTGCGGCTTCTCTGTTGGTTTGTGGCGTACCTCCCATTTTTAGTAGTTTGCTGCTCTATTGACTTCTTCTTTGAGTCCTTGTTCGACCCCGGGTTTTATGGTTCTGGATTTCATTTGTCCCCAGAGGCTGGTGTCAGGAGCAATCTCAATGCGCCTTGTTGCTCCATCAGTTGAGTACCACGGCTCCATGAGCTCGCGTTCTTTCCTTGTTCTTGCCTTGCCCAGTATTCTGACGTTATTCCAATCGAAATGGTGTCTTTCCCCATCTTCGTGTGCAGAGATGACAGAGAGTTGGTAATGTCTCCTGGCGGCGAGCTTGTGTTCGTTGATTCTGGTTGACAGTTTCCTCCCTGTTTGTTTTACGTATTGTTTTTCATAATCGTTGCATTAAATTTCGTAGATTACATTTGACTTTTCCATCGCATTATGCATCCCCTTTGGTTTTGATAGTACTCTTCGCAGCGTGTCAGTCGGTCTGTTGGCAAACTTTATGGCATGCTGTCGTAGTTTCCTGGCGTTCATCTCCAAAATGGTTTTGATATACGGTCATGTGATTGTTTTGCTTGTAGTTCCGGTTGTCGAGTTGGTTGAATTGCATTTTCTCAAGGGAAGACATATGTGAATTGCTCATTCTCTGCTTGACCACTGTAGTGTCTGCATTCCGTTGTCACATTTACCATTCCTCCTGAACTTAAACCACACTTTGTAACTGTCGTTCACATTGTATCATGACGTTTGTTTTAATGTTACGAATACACAATTTTCCGGCGCGACCTGCTGACTTCTTGCTGAATGAGCGTATTTACGCTCCGTTGAACTGTTTGTTGACTGCTGAACCAGTGGGACTAAATCTCTGTGTTTGTGTCAACTGTTGAACGTCACAATAAATCCCTGTGATATTTTTTAGCCATGGATAATTTTCCTACCAATAATTTTCCTACTCACGCGGAACCATCTGTGGGAAATTTCGACAAATGAATATTTCCTTTCACAGCCAGTTACTGCATTTGGATCGGCGTAGTGGACTATTGGATCTACACATTCGTGAGTCCCCATTTGACTACTCATTCTTTTCCTATTGTGATTTTGTGATTTTGTATTGGTTACTTTGCTTGTTAATTTATCCGAACACGCTGATAAGGTCGTGGTCCGCTACACCACGTACTTCAAATTCAACGGCGAATACTACGAACAATTGAAAGGAGCATTAATTTGTTCCCCAATTTCAGGGTTCACTGCCGAGATTGCAATGCAATAACTGGGGAGGATCATGTTGCCGGACATCAACCCGAAGCTCTGGTTACGTTATGTAGACGACACCTTTGTCATCATCAGGAAGAGAGAACTACAACGAGCCATCCAATTGATAAACATTGTCTCCGATGTCATCAAGTTCACGATGGAAGAGGAAAACAAAAACAAGCTGGGGGTTTTAGATGTCCTCGTCACAAGGTTGCCGAATGGACAAATGCAAACGGAAGTCTACATAAAGGCTACGCACACGGATCATATTCTGAGCCACCTCAGCAATCACACGAACTGCTACAAGCAGAGCTGCATTTGGAAAGTATTCGAGCGAAATGAAATACACTGCAACAAAGTAGAGTCTGAAGTAAAAGAAGAGAAACGCCTATACAGAATCTTTCAAAGGAACGGTTACCCAAGGAACTTCGTCTGGATATCTCCGACACCATTTCTTTTGAATTTCGATACTTTGGATCCAAATTCAACTTCGCGGGATCGATTCTCCCTTCGGCGCGGTCTATCATTTTCCATCAAATCCCCCGGAAAATGAGTAATTCCTCAAACAATCCCTTGAGGAGCTCTCCTCCAGCTAACACGTGACACATTCTGTGTTTGGGTGAATTTAGTGCCCCAAGGCTTCCTGGGTGGAGCTGCAGCCCGTCCTGTCTAGTGGACATTTTGCAGGGCCACCGACTCAAGATCTTCTCGAAACCGCTGAAAAGTGAATGGGCCTTCTGCCATCTCTGCTGGATTTAGTTATTACCAACGAAGGAGGTTTCGTTATCCAGGTGTTAATAAAGGCTCCACCGGAAAGTAGTGACTGCCAGGGGTTGACACTTGATTTGACCTGCGACTGGGCCAGAAATTAGTAAACTCAGATTGGATTGGAAAGGTCTACCGTGCAGAATTCTCAGGAATGCGCGTTTTTATTGATCGCACTAAATCGAGACCCGCTTCATTGGAAGAGTTATACAGGAATGGAACATGCCAACGTTAACTACAGCAGAAATTCACCAAATAAGACATCCCCGGGAAAAACATTATTGTGCCATCTATGTAAACGAGATGCCGCTGGATGAAAAAAGCCAACCGCTTCCCCCTGCGAGACAAAAACCTGAAACCCACAAGTGACTAAACAGCGGTATCTGAGGTCTACAGTGAACACTGTTCATGCCTATGTCCTGCGCGATCGGTCTTACCAAATCGAATCTTGTCAAGATATAACAACGAGCTGCCTTCAGTCAACTCGGTATTCACGGAGGAGGACATTCGTCGATTCTTGCACAAGACAAACCTCTTTCTGCGCGTTGAGGCCAGGGGCGGTTCACCTAATTATCCTGCGGTAAGCATCGATCACACTGGCAGTGTACTTTTATCCCGTACTTTGCCAGTCGCTTAACGAAGGCAGCCCTGCCTCTACTTGGGACGAAGCGGTTGTCACGCTACACACAAATACAACACTGGTGGCCGAAAATCACCTGGCAGCCATGAGCATATTGGCCTCACTAGAATACCGCGCAGAGTGATAGAACGCATTCTAAAGCGGGCCATCCTAGAGCACCGCACTACCACAAACTTGATATCCCCCGGTTGAAATGGAAACCATTCCTGTGTGACAAACAGGCTCACGTTTATAGACAGTTAAACACAAGCTGGAGGAGGGTACTCACATCGGATGCCATATTACTTGACATCCCAAAGGCAACCGATCGGCTCCCACACGTCTCGCTGCTCCAAAACTCAAGTTTTATGGGATGCGAACGAATAAGGCGCTTTTCCACACAGAATATTCTGCGTGAAATAAGTCTTGACCCACTCACCTTCGGTGCCGGTCTCCATCAGAGTTACGTGCTGGAACCGTTCCTGTTTCTAATATACGTCACTGGCCTTCCGGATGGCATTTTGCGGACAACTTGAAATCCTGGAGTTCCAATGTCAGTGCCCTCCTAATAAACGTAGATGCTGCAGTGCTCGCTCGGCCGGCGCCTCTCCCTGAATGACAAAACTTACGTCCATATGCCACTTAGACGGGACAGCGAACACCTTTGTCGTGCACGGTGTGAATGAACCAGACAAAAAGAATTTAGGTATATGGCTGCCTTCAAAGATGTCCCTTCCAGCACAACACATGAAGCCGCCTCAAAAGGCATTCATCGTTCTGCAGCCGATATGACGCACCTTCATCAGTACTACTCGCATGGACTTCCGAAAACTTTATGGGGTTCGCGTCAGACCACTTCTTGAATATGCTGAATACGCAAGAAGGACGTAACCCTCATTAAGCGTATCCAACAGACTGATACGAAAATAGTTACCAGCCCCAAATACCTGGATTATAAAATGCATCTCACGGTGCTTGCGCTTTTTCCCTGAGAACGGTAATCTCCACAATATCTCCAATCAACTTTAGATTCCCTGGGTACCATATGTATGGGGTTGGCATGGACAGGTTGACCTCTCGTCTGAATGTGGTGAACGAAGGAATGAGTGACCGGTTGGGTGTACTGATATCGGTGAGTAAGGGATGGAAAATCCCTAAGTGTGTCAGCAAAATGTGAATCCGGTAAGATAACTCGGGTACCGTGGATGAATTTGGGGCATTAAATCCGTTGACCGAGTGGGAAGTAGGCGTGTCTAAGAGACATTTGTGTCGCACGTCGACAGATAGATTGTACTGGGTCAGGAAATCTGCACCGATGATGGGTGTTTGGACGTCGGCCAAATGGAAAATCCACTTGAACGCACGTCGCAATCCAAGGTCAAGGGTGAGGGAACGTTCGCCGTATGTAGCGTTTCGTGTACCGTAAGCGGCTTGTAACGAGTAGGAAGCAGATTCGTGAGTGGATTCTTAACTTCAGCTCCCGTATCTACGAGAAAGCGCAGACCACTTGAAAGATCGGTGATGTGGAACAGGCGACTCGTGCGAGGAGGGCCGTTACTGACTGGCCGGGGTTTTTAAAAGGGTGTTGGGACGCGGCTTGAAGGAACAAGGCGGTTGGCATTTGCGTGCTTGAGGACCGAAAGTTTGGTGATACCAGCACCAAGAGAGACGGGTACGGGACAACTATCGAGATCGTGAACGTGGTCGATGCTTCTTGGTCTCCAGCCGTTGTAGTCGATCGATCAAAGTATCAAATTTAGCTTGTAGTTGTGGTATGGAAGCAAGAATTGGATCGAAATCTGTAGAAGTAGTGAGTGTAGGGCGGGAGACGGAGTTTACGGGGTGACTGGGGTATGTTTCGTGCATCTTATCTGCCATTTGGCCCAGCTGCTCTAGGTTGTGGTCATCAACGAAAGCGCTGATAACGTGGCACATGGAGGGTGGGAGTTTGTCGAGCAATAGTTGGGCCACGATCTCCTCTGCTACCTAACGGCCGCAGAGGAGACTGCGCATGTGGTGAAGCATTTGTGATGGCGATCTGTCCCCAAGTTCGACAGTGGTCAATAGATCCCGTAGCATCTTGTTTTCAGATTTCCCTGTCCTACTTATGACGGCCGCTCAAAGGGCGTCATAGTGCTTTTCCTGAGGAATATCTTCCAACAGATATTCAACTTCTGTTGCTACATCACAAGGAAGTTGCTGGAC
Source organism: Opisthorchis viverrini (assembly GCF_000715545.1). NCBI lineage: Eukaryota > Metazoa > Platyhelminthes > Trematoda > Opisthorchiida > Opisthorchiidae > Opisthorchis > Opisthorchis viverrini. Next base: position 99,159 of record NW_008752189.1, on the reverse strand, counting down.
AACATATGAAAACCGGGTGACTTGGGAAGTAATGCGTCGGGTAGTAAAGACGGCCTCCACATGGTGAAACCATACCCTGGGGTTGCGTGGATTGTAGTCTGGTAAACGTATGCTAATTGCATTCTCGACTAAATCCACTGAATCAATGTATGTCCCCATAATGACCGGGCGAGTGAAAAAAGTACGACGACTTGAAAGGAAAAGTTTGCAAAGAAATATCTAAAAGACTCGGGCTCACCAAATTTGTAGTGGTCCGGCTACACAATAAGTTGCTTTACCGGAAGTGTGTGGCAAAGTAATAAAAATAGTAACGTTAGATTGGGTATACGCTAATAGAGAGGTCAATTGAACCAGACGCACTAATAATTGTTCGCTTTAAAATAGTTCGTCGTTGGCCCAGTCAGCGAGTAAACAACAATCCCATCATAGTTGTCCAGGGGTCTTCCTCTACACAGCTCACATGCAATAGATTCCTTGGAAAGTCTGAAACGATTTGATACCAGAGTTAGCACATGAGACTCGCGAATGATCGCTGCAAGCGCGAGCGAAATCAGAAGAGATTGAGAGTCGAAGCACCTGACCACGTTTGTATTGCGCGAAATTGTACAAGGACGCGTTTTTGTAGTTTTTCGTATTCAAACAAACAAACAATCGGCGAACTACGTAGTGTTATAATGGAAGCAAAATAAAGGTACAAAACACAACGCCATACCGCTCTATGAAAATACCGACACAGGACGCAAGAAAATCGTCACACGCTTTTAGCTTGTCTAACAGTGTGCTATGAAAATAATTGCTGGCATGAAATCAGTTGAGCATCAACCGCTTCACGACGTGCTTGAACCGGTTCACCCAGACTGCCATCACCTACAAGTGGGCCGATACTTGCTACAGACTCGTTGGTATGAGGTCTTCCCAGCGGGTTTTTCAACCTCGACCCAGATAATACACGGAGAAATCAGGATGTGCTTTTCTATTTAAAAGCGGCACTTTAACTGGGCAACGGGTTTCTCATTCCACCGTCCGGTTCGTCGGGCCAGCGGCTCGAATCACAATGCATTTTTCTGCAAAACCCCTGCGGATGAAATAAAAACATTAATGTGAAAATGTTGCACTTCTTTGCATATATGTTCTGTATCATCCGTTATGTTGACAATGGAATTCCCCACGTTTATTCTGTCCCATTTGTAACCCCCGCCCCACTTTTGTGTTTAGTGTGTATATATGAACTGACGCTTGTTTGTCCTTACCACCTCACCCATTTGGCTTTGAGGTCATCCGACCATTTGTATCTGACTTTGCACGTGTGACTGTCGCACGTAGGAGCCTGTTTGCTCCACTGCTTTGTACTTTTGTAGTCCAAGCGGACTGTTTGTTTTGGAGGCGTACCTACTGTCGAGGTTTGTATAATTTGTGGATTACTCTTACCCTAATAGTACCATAAAGAAACCCAGCTTCGACTTTGTTTTGCCTACCCGCAGGTCCTGGTATTACGCGTCACTTGAAGAAACCGTTCGAAAGTTACATGCTCAGTCTGAAGACCCCCTTCATCTGCAGCCATTTTTTGCGATTTGTTTTAATCGATCTCTTTTGAAAATTATTGGCGCACGTTCGGCTTTGAACGTGTGCTATGGCTTCGGAAGTGGCTTTCGTTGAGAAATTTTTGGGTGTATCCTTTTCACCCTTCACTGCATTTGAGAAGACTTTAATTGAATACATGAAGGATTACTTTGTGGTATTTGTGCCTTCATCCAGTAATGAATGCACGAACGCCATTTTGCGTTACGAGTGGGTCTACTACAAGTGCAGCAGGCGCCCTCCAAGACCCACGGAAAGCCGTGGAATCCGAAGAAGCTAGTAAGCCGAGCGTATTTTCTAATAAATAAGTACGCGAATCACCAGCTCTCCAGTGCGGTTTTGCCTACAAAGGCAAAAGGACCAACTGGCAGTGATCTCTCATTTTCTGGATTACAAACAAACTGCGAAAGTATCTGTACGATCGGCTTCCGGTCAATCGACGCCTAACCGAAGACGAGTTGGGCACATGCAAGGAGCAGCTGAGCTATGGAACGCCGTCATCTGAGGTGCGCCAGTTTGTGGCGGATGAATTCGGAAAGATTCTTACCACTAAGGATATACACAACTACTGCCGGAAGTGTCGACCGGCTATGCTGACTAGGTGTCGCATGGTTGGGTTTTAATGTAGCAGATGATATGCCTTCGGTCCTGGCAAAACTTTGGGAGACCGGACGCGTCCTTGTGGCAGGCAGAGGAAGGTCACTATAGCCACATATGTTTCTCCCGATGGCAGCAGATAG
>NW_008752189.1:65614-94853 GCF_000715545.1 Opisthorchis viverrini | reverse complement strand
GATGTCCATTTTGAGCCTATTCTCCGTTACAGATGGATGGGTGTGAATCGTGTACCCCTAGCCGCATGCTGGTCGTGTGCGTCGGTTAAGATCGTTCGGCTGTCTGGTATTACCGACGTAGGCTCTATGCGGCTAGTTAGTTAAGTATCGTGTACCCCCAGCCGCATGTTAGTGGTGTGCGTCGATTAAGATCGATAAACCTCGAGGTCTTTCTAGCAGACTTCGCACCCTATAACGAAAAACTCTGGGTTTTGCCAGCAAACGTGCACGATGTTTAGCAAATAATTAGCTTGCACTACGGAATTTTTACTGATAACAAAGAACCATCAACTGAAATTTGTTTGCACGAATGCGCCTACACATATGTTGCATCTCCAAAGGCCATTTAGATTCTAGAATTTTGAGGAAATTTGTTCCGGTGGAAAAATACCTGAAAGTTACGTTCATTGTGCATGAGTCAAGGTTTTCCACATTCCGCGATTTTTTATCATCAGGTGACGTATTCACAGTCGGCGGTGTTTACTGACCTTGAGATTTTGCTCACTTAAACAAATCGCCTTAGCAAATGATTTTCGATAATACAAGAGCCTATACATTATGCATAGACATTTTACACTATGAAGTGGCAAGTCTGAAAATGCCGTAGATTTCGGGAAATCAATCTCATTGTGCGAATAACCAGCGGGGTTCGTTGGATAGTCTTCCCGGGACAGTTGTTTAAGGCGCATTTAGAGTTCAGTTCAAATAATATTTTATTGCTATTTTGTGAATAATTGCGGCTGCATGTTTCCTGCCCGGTCTAATAACTTGAAGAGCTGTGCTACACTTGTGCGTTTAAGGCGAAGGCAGCTGCCTAACAACAAGAACAAATCCGACTCGAGAAATTTGGTTAAATCCTGTGCATCGAACTGTGAATCCGTGAGCCCGTGAGCCGGCGGTGCGGATAACGAAGGCGTGAATTGATTGGTCGGAATTTCAGTCAATGGGGATCGCTCGGCCCTTCTCCTGGCACTGCAGTGGCTCGGCGTGACCTTGTGGAGAGTTTCGTTGTAACCGGCTTAATAAAGTTGACCCTTTTCGCTTGCCTGCGTTGGGAGTGGCCTCAAACGACTATGCCTTTCTATTTAGCGTCGTGGAGGGGAGTGTGAGCGAAGGTCCCGCGTAGGATTTGCACTACTGTCTGCGTTGCTATAATGTAACAACAGACCTGTTGTTATGATCCGGATCATAAGCGATCCTTTCTCCGAAAATGTGGATTTACGGGCATCCAGTCCCACTCCAGTCAAAAGCGGTCGTTTTAATTGATATAGTAACCCGGAGGTTCGTTGCCAAAAGAACCCAGAACATAGGTTTCGGGTGGCAAACTCAGGACGCTCGTCCTCATTGGCGCCTACACCTTGGGATCTGAGAAGTCTATAGGTCTATGTAGACCAGATTGGTCACACTGATCGAGGACGCGGTGGGGTTAGTTCGATGACAAAATGGAATCTGCTGTGGTTGAATAAGTCGCCTGAGCTTTGCTAAGTTGTCAGGCTTCTCAGAATCCAGGGTGTAGACGTCCACGAAAATGAGTCTTCTGGGTTGTCCAAAAGCAGCACCACACTGATGGTCTAATGCAACGACCAAGCGGCCCTTCAGGTCTCGTGGAAACACCTTGGCCATACCGCCCTCGAAGCCAGAGGAAACAAACGGAATTGTTCCCTGTCTAGGCTTGGGCAACCTGACAACCCTCGTGCTTCCTTCGTGTGGCGTGGCAGCTAAGCACCGAAAGAGTATTGTAGCTGAACGTTCAACTGTAACGTTCAACTGGAATCGACTGACAAGATCCATTCTCTGGTTAAAACAAAACATTCTTTTCGGAGGGTGTCCGAACAGTATTTGAGAGAATGTGATGGTCGTTACTGTGAATTACAACATCCCTTTCGTCATCGAAACTGATGCGTCCGGCATCGTCCCCAAGCCAGTGTAACTGGCCGGTCCCTTTCTTTTTCAGGACCCTGACCGCAGGAGAGGAAATAGAAGCATTTTGGAGCAAAGCTGAAAAAGAAGCATGTGCTGTCGTCGAAACGGTCCGCAAATCGCATCACTATCTCCTCGGCAGGCATTTTACACTGATTATGGATCAGCGTTGAGTCGCTCTTATTTCGGGAACCAACATAAGAGTAAAATAAAGAATAACAGGATTGAAAGGTGGAAAATTGAATTGCCACGGTAAAACTACGGCATAGTCTATAGACCAGAACGCACAACCACGTTGCTGCTACTCCATCTCATAACCCTTCTACCAATATTGTTGGAATGGAAAAACTTCGAAACCTTTCTCATCATCGTCGTCATCAGTATCGACAGCAAAACATCAGTGTCCAACACCGGTGCTTCGCTGTCATACAAACGTGATTTATTTGAAAGCCATATTGTGAAGAAAAGAATGAAGGTGGACGGGGTAAGGGACTTACAGATGGTTTATTATAATCACTTCAAAGTGCCTACATCTGCAGATACTCATGCAGGCAATCTGCGGAGCAATTTACAGGAACGCCACTGACGTTTGGCAGCCATATCTTGCAGCATCTCTAACCAGGCGCAGTGCGGATCACGCGGTCCCCATCATGGAAGATGAGTATCACTGACAGCACCCAAACGTTTCGTGATCTCCATACCCCTCGGCCAGGTCATGGATTGGCCACCTTTCTGCTTCCGCAACTCTGAGTTGGGCCTGGAAAGCAGCACTGTTTTCGGCAAACAATAGTTGTCATACGCAACACATGTTCCAACCAACTCAGCTTCTGGTCCTGGACACATCCTTGAAAGGGAGTGCCCGTTGCACAACCGAAAACCCACTCTCCAACGGTCTCGTTAAGGATTCGCCGACACCAGCTATGGTTCTGAGACAACGACTATCGAACACATGTTTCGCTACCCAAACAGGCCAAGTCTCAGGCATACAACTAAACAGCCTGTACTGTAGCTTGGTACACACGTCCCTTTAGCTTCAGGGATACACCACTTCGACGCCATAGGTGTCTCAAATTAGCAAACGCGACCCGTGTTTTTGATATTCGTGCATTGACCTCATCTTTCACACTACAATCAGAAGTAATACAACTTCCAAGATACGCAAAACGCTCCGCAACTCCGAGCGTCTCTCCCTGGATTGTAAGTGGCGTGTTCGGTGACCGCATGGCCAGGAGCATGACGTTACCCTTTGGTCTGTTCGTCCAAAAACACCTGTGCCTTCTATTCCTCTTCGAAGACGAAAATGATGTCGTCCGCATATTCCAGATTAACAAGGTTTTCCTCGGAGGCTATTTGACGACCGGGGTTTTGGGACCTTCCAGCGTTCGGCTCATTATATCATCGGCCACGATGTTAGATAGGAATGGAGAGAGTGAACATCCCTGACGGACAATGCTTTGTGTACGGAAGCTTTTGGAGAGCTCGCCGTATACTCACACATCCGGACGTCTGGGACTACAAAGAGTTTATTATGTTCACGAACTCCCGGAGTATTCCTTGCTTGGAGAGGAGAACGGACTGGTCAACCGAGTCGAATGTGTCTTGGAAATCTAGGAATGCCAGAATTGTGGGTCGTTTGTACGGATGGCGTTATTCTAGCACTTGAAGATTTGGTCAACGCAACTCCTACCAGGCTGGAATCCCCCATGCTTCTCAAGAGTCAGTGTTTCACGGTCCGCCAAAGGGCAACGAAGCACCAGTGACACTAAAAGTCTCGTTACGACCTGGGTCAAGGTGATACCCCTGTGGTTACCACACTCACTACGAGCCTCTCTTTTGAAAATGGGTGCTATCATCGACTCTCCCCAGACTGAGACAGACTACTTTTCCCAAAAATCAGACAAGCGCTGACTGAGGACTTCCCCTCCATCTTTGAACAGCGCGGATTGGAGGTCATCCGGACCGGAAGCTCGGCGATGCTTTAGAGAACATATGCAGTCGTAAACCTCCGAGGCCGTATGTGTTTCCACACTCACCGTGCAGGGTTCTACGTCGGTAGTGGGCTTCAGATGAGTGGCAGTTGGTGGCCACGATAACTGTCGTTCGGAGTATTCGACCCACCGGTCAAGTTCTTTTTTATTCATGATGGTCACTTGATTCCGACCCTCGATGGCATCGCTCACAGGTGGTTTCCGGAGACCGGTCGCACAGATCAACTGAAATCTTCGGGCATTCCCGGCTTTCTGGGCCTCTTCCATTTCCTTGGCTTTCTGGGTCCACCACGCTTCACACCAGCTCGCACGCTCACTTTAACTTGACGTCTGATAATTCGTCGCATCAAGTTATGTTCGGGACCGGTTGGACTCTCTCTCTCCGAAATTTAAAGAGTGCCACTGTTCGGTCTGGTATTCAGTGCTTGAGTGGGTCTGGTGGGGCGGTGCCACAGGCAAAATTCCCAGCACGAGGCGATGAGGTGGCAATCTCGTCCCAGTTTGAGTTCACATCTGATGGTGGAACGTTTGGAAGCTAACTTGGAAGACGATTCTGATAAATTCGTCTACCATCCGGGTCTGGTGGCCCAGGTAAGCATAGGGGGAAGCGACTCCGGACGAGTGCGTGGTCGGAATCCCCAAATGTGTTCTAAACTGACCGGTAGTCAGTTATTGATCCACGCCATCGGTACTCGATGGCAATGTGATCGATTTGAATTGGTGACCAGCATGGCGTTGTAGAACACCATGTGGCCAGACGACTTGGGCTACTTCGGAAGTTAGTACTGCATAAAGACAGCCTGCGAACAGTACACAGCTGAAGTAATGGTTCGCCATTGTCCGTACGTGCTGAGTTCAATCCATGTACCTCTCAAGTGATCTCCAGCGACCACCACGATACTTAAGCTTTTAGGCCATCTGATGAGTGAGGATCGGCATCAAAAACCGTAGGTCGGAGAATATGATCCTTTTCGTTTTTATTAGACGATTAAATTGTTGCGAGAGTCGAGTAGTTCCAGGACGGGATTAGAAAGGAGACAGAATAGGAAGACGTAATGTACGCTTTAATCGTCTAATAACTGTAGTACATGAGCTGAAAATGGAGTGAGAATCACGAGTTAATGGGTTATGCAAATGTATGGGTTATATACTCATGACACATACACGATAAACTTGCCGCTTGCGAGACTCTTTTACACACGTCGACAGACGGACCGCACAGAGGCGACTATCAACAGGTATCCAGTCAGGCAAGGATACTTCCGCCCGGTGACTTGGGACGATACCAAGCCCTGCACATCCCTGCACACAGCAGCCGCTGGATCACCATAGGTGCGTAGCCGGAAGCGAGTGGAGAGTGATAGGCCAATTATCTTAACCACTGTGCTTGCATCTTGAATTCTTGTTTCTAAGACACGACATCATTGCCAAACGATTCGAGTGTGTGAGCAAGAGCAGCTTGTTTTCCTGCTTGCTTTACAGTGCGGACATTGAAGGCTGCCAGATAGACTGGGCGTCGATTGTTGAAGATTGATATCGAGATACCTGAGAATGTCGGCGCCATGTGACAAGCAGCTGTTGCACGCAAAACCAACGCAATACCAACAGAGTCATCAGTCCTAAGTGCTGGGCCTCCACCAGAGAGTTATTAATGGGGTGGGGAGAGGGGAAGTAAAAGTATGTGAAAGAAAGATGGGAGGCGTCAGCGGTAGACTACTTTCGCTTACTCTCCCGGCTGTATGCAACGAGTAAGGCTATCCGGCTGTATGTAGCGAGTAAAGTGACCCGGCTGATGGCACCACGCGACGGCCGATTTGGCATGAGTTTATTGTTGGACGTAGGTATCATGGTTGTATGTGGGCTGGGACACTGTCAAGGTAAGGTCCTCAAACAAGGCCTTTGGCTCGAACGTCTAACTACAAGGCAGCGATGTTTGAAGGGAAATGCAAATGCGTTACGAGTTCTACGGAAGAGATCACCACATGTTCCAACTTCCAACCTGGATGACCAGGAGACTGTGTTCGTCAGACCTCTAGCCGTTGACCAACCTGGTATGAGTGATTCTGTGAGTGTCGCGGGCACACCCTCAGTATAGCTCAGTGGGTCGCTGAGATGAGCAAACCGTCACATCACGGTAAGGTCTGGTCTCTTCGTAACTAATGACCGTTCAGCTGTACACATTTTCGGTGCCCAGCTTTCACGCCTTTCGGATGACCGCACAGAGGCGACTATCAACAGGTATCCAGTCAGGCAAGGATACTTCCGCCCGGTGACTTGGGACGATACCAAGCCCTGCACATCCCTGCACACAGCAGCCGCTGGATCACCATAGGTGCGTAGCCGGAAGCGAGTGGAGAGTGATAGGCCAATTATCTTAACCACTGTGCTTGCATCTTGAATTCTTGTTTCTAAGACACGACATCATTGCCAAACGATTCGAGTGTGTGAGCAAGAGCAGCTTGTTTTCCTGCTTGCTTTACAGTGCGGACATTGAAGGCTGCCAGATAGACTGGGCGTCGATTGTTGAAGATTGATATCGAGATACCTGAGAATGTCGGCGCCATGTGACAAGCAGCTGTTGCACGCAAAACCAACGCAATACCAACAGAGTCATCAGTCCTAAGTGCTGGGCCTCCACCAGAGAGTTATTAATGGGGTGGGGAGAGGGGAAGTAAAAGTATGTGAAAGAAAGATGGGAGGCGTCAGCGGTAGACTACTTTCGCTTACTCTCCCGGCTGTATGCAACGAGTAAGGCTATCCGGCTGTATGTAGCGAGTAAAGTGACCCGGCTAATGGCACCACGCGACGGCTGATTTGGCATGAGTTTATTGTTGGACGTAGGTATCATGGTTGTATGTGGGCTGGGACACTGTCAAGGTAAGGTCCTCAAACAAGGCCTTTGGCTCGAACGTCTAACTACAAGGCAGCGATGTTTGAAGGGAAATGCAAATGCGTTACGAGTTCTACGGAAGAGATCACCACATGTTCCAACTTCCAACCTGGATGACCAGGAGACTGTGTTCGTCAGACCTCTAGCCGTTGACCAACCTGGTATGAGTGATTCTGTGAGTGTCGCGGGCACACCCTCAGTATAGCTCAGTGGGTCGCTGAGATGAGCAAACCGTCACATCACGGTAAGGTCTGGTCTCTTCGTAACTAATGACCGTTCAGCTGTACACATTTTCGGTGCCCAGCTTTCACGCCTTTCGGATTAAGCTCAAGGGCTGGGATACTGCCAGGTTGCGCAATCCTAGACAGGGGAAGTCGATATGCAGAGGCCGGTTTCGAACCACAGACCTTCCGGTCAGTAAATTCGCCGAACCATCTCGCCCCTGTTCATCCCTCCTTTTTTCTGCCAATGATATCCGACATGTGGTCTCTGATTGTTTCACATGCTCTGAACTCAAACCAAAATTTTCTGACTTCGTGACCAGCTTATCAAAGCCACACAACCCTTCAAACGCCTTAAAGACACACTTCCCTTAAACACTCGCAACAAGTGCCTCTTAACAATCGTTGACGAGAACTCCCCATTCCCTTTTGCTTTTCCTTACGCCGATTTGTCCCCTTCCACTGTGATTCTTTGAGTCATCTGTTTTCATTGTTTGGTATGCCTGTTTATATTCACGCAGATCGCGGTTCTAGCTTCCACGTCAAATGAACTCAAACGGTTTTTGTTCGATAAAGGCGTTGCTACTAGTCACATCACTGTGTATAATATGCAAGTAATGGGCAAACGGAACGACTTAACGTTGCCTTTCGGAAGACTGCGTTGCTCTAAACTCACGAGGCTTGTTTGTCACGTATTGGGAAGTTGTCCTTCTTGATACTCTCCACTGTATCAGGTCCCTGTTATGTACTGTACCGCCATATGCACGTTTCCTTCCGTTCGCATGACGATCAGCCAACTGTGTCTCCCTACCTACTTGGCTTATTCTCCCTAACCGATCCTTTTAAAACGCGACGACTGAGTCTCCAAAAATGACCCTGTGGTAGAGGAAGTGGAGGTCGTTTTTTGTAATCCGCAGTATGCTCATCTAGTCCAGATGGCAAACACGAAACCTTATCCTCCTATCGCTTGGCTCCTAAAGGCAACAGCATGACATCCGACACACAACTGGAACCAGTGCATATCGCCGAACAAGAGGAATCTCGTCAAACATCACCGTGATTGTTCAGAAACAGAAATCTTGCCTAGTAACGATGCCTCATCATCCAATTCTAGTTCATATTCAGGAAATCACTTGGACATTCTCATACGACAACAGCGCACTCACTTATGCAATTCACGCAACAAAGAAACGTAAACGACTCCTAGTGACCACAACAGCTCTTGTTTTCTAACACTCGTTCGCGGCTAAAGTGCACACTTATTCTAAAGTGGGGAGAATGTCATGATCATGTAAACCATAGTTTTCCTACATTATGAACTGTTAATTTTATCACCTATACATTTATATATTTTCAGCTCATGCACCACCTTTTTTAGATGATTAAAGCGTATAATACGCCATTCTATTTTGTCTTCTAATTTCGACCTGGAAGCACTCGCCTCTCGCAACCTGGAGTACCAGGAGAATGTGTTGGTCAAACCTCTAACCATTTATCAACGTGGTATGAGAGACTGCGAGTGTCGCACGAATACCTCCAAGTAGGTCACAGCAGCACAAATTGTCACACCGCGATAAGATCCAGTCTTTTCGTAACGGTTGGTACTGTCTGCTCGAGGTCTCGCGAATACCTTAATGGACACTGGATCTCGTCACAATCGGTAGCTCTAACTGAATCCGGAAAAACTATATCAGCAAAAAAACGAATCTTGGAGCACGTGAAGATCTCTCAAACGCCGAATACTGGAAAGACTAGGAATCGACAGAGGGCACTGGTGGATCGCGAGACCCAGAAAATGAAGGAAGCTTTTGCAACGAGGAAAAATCACATCCTGTCCCAGCTTATCCGATCAACTTATCCAGGAAGGGCCGGGTGTTAGTGAAGCTATCTCCAAGAAGGTCCTGCTCGATCGGCTTAACACTTCTAAGAACAGTTCAGCTTCCCTCCACCAACTCATCCGCTAGAACGACCAAATGAACCCGATTGGGATGTTGACGTCAGTTCGCCGTCGACAAAAGAAGTCCAGTATGCAGTTCCATTGCTTCAGGGCAACGAAGAACCTGGTTCAGATGGTATATATCTTGCACTCGTTAAAGAAGCCGATGATTTCTACGTGGCCAACCTAACAGCCATATTCAAAAAATGTTTGGGATGGTGAACTTGTAACAGGATGGAGCACATAGATGGTGGTTCCTATATTCAAAAAGGGCACAAAAACATCCAAAAACACCGGAACATCACTCTAGTGGCCACAGCTTCCAATGTGCTCTCCGGTGTTGGCCTGCTGAGGTCGATCTATCTCTGAGAAAGTCTGGTTCGCAAGAATCAAGCGAAGTTCGCCCTGGCCTGTGTTACATCGATGGAGAAATTCTAATCTCTCTCTCCCTCTCTGTGGATAAACTGGCAAGACCATACACTTCGTATATCAGTGGTATATCTGACTGCTGTTCCAGCTTCAGTACCTGGTGCCAGAAAAAGAACTCGACGGCAAGGAGCACAACAGCTTTATTGCAACAAGCGATTGCGTGCGGGTACAAACATTACAACCACCCCGCGCTATTTAAAAGGCTCTTTTTGACGTCGATCCAGGCTACCTAATAGGGGTTTAGTGAACACCCACCAACATCGATTGTGCTTCTGTTAAATGCCTGAACGCTGATCATAGTTCGTCGTGCATCTGTGGCGTGTCTGAACGCTCATCGGTCTTTATTGAATAGATTGAATGATTGACTGGCCTGTATGCTTGCTGGCTTCCCTGTTGAGATTTTGTGGAGTTTCAGGATCTCAGTAGGTCCCGGGTGTTCTGAGGTTACTTTCAGGAATCTGACCTTCCTGATACAGAGGATCGTTTGCCTCGTAGTACCCTCTTCGCCCCATTTTTCGTCGGATGGAGACCACCCAAGAGTGGTCAGTTCATAACTGGACAACGAAGCATGATTCCTTAGCAGTTAACTCACGCGTTGTTAAATGTCGCGGGACGAGATAAACCAGTAGTTGGTGATCCTGATGGATATAATTTCGTCACGCAGCTAATGACAGTCTTGCATCAAAGACATCACTATTGCGTAACTATGACTTCCCGCCATACTGGACAAACAGATCCATTTATCATCGATGGGCCATCCACTCCACTGCGTTGCTGTCACTTCCTCGTTCTCCTTTTCCTATGTGAACGAAGCTTTGGCAGCTTGAACCACTGCATTTCGATGCATGGTTTGTGAGCTGATAAGCTGAAGTGAACTGAACTATCACAATATCAGACGTCAGTGACCGGTACTCATGCCCGTTTCTTAATATCTTTTTCACAAGGGCTGCGTTCGGATGAATCTTTTGATCGCTACAGCCCTCTTGGTGCCTTAACCGGTATGTAAAATCTGGTCACTTACACTGCTTCTTTCCTCTCTTAACTGAAAACAGTGCAGCATATGTGCGCCCTATTTCCCCAGAAGGTGCACTTTTTCAGTACGCATACATCATCATCATTGTCAGCTGTAATAACTGCGTACATGTCGTACAGTGATTGTAGCTGTTACAGTTTCGTTCATCGATGATTCGGGAGGTGGGGTAGGTAGCTGCGCATAGGAGGCGTTAGCTGATAAATTAGTGCGTAAATACAGCACTGTAGGTGGACTGTTAATCGGGGGAATAGGAGAGTTATGCATTGAAGACAATGGCTTGAGCGCCATTGAGGACGCAATTGGGACATGCCTGACAATTTCTCTAACCATTGATGTGGCCCGTTCCGGGGTCCCCATCCGGGAAGACGGCAATGGCCAGCGCAGCGGAGTTTGCAGGTAATGGCTTTTATACTTCGCTGCCAAGTCATTGTTTGACCACCTCTTGCTCTCTTCTATCCTTCACGTGGTTGTGCGAAAAGAGCCCTCCGAGGAAGTCGGTCGACTGGAATACGCAGCACGTGGCCAAGCCAGCGCAACCTGTGCAGTGTGATCACTTCATCTACCGAGGGTGAGTTGTCTCTCCGGAATACCATTCGGGGTACTTCAGCATTGATGATCCGGTGTTCCCACCAGATTCGGGCAATTCTCCGAATACGTCGCTGGTCAAACACTGAAAGTCTTTTGACGTGCTTGGCGCGCAGCTGCTAGGTTTCTGATTCGTATAGTAATATGGAGCGCACCGCAGCATTGTAAACGCGACCCTTGACAGAGAAGCTGATACCACGCCTACACCACAGATGACGCAGGTTCGCAAAAGCTGCTCTGACCTTCTCAATCCGGATGGAAATTTCATCTTTCGCGAGACCACCGGGACTGATACAGCTGCCCAGGTAAACAAATTTGTTTACTACCTCAATCGGTTCATCCACAAGCATGAGGATAGGGTTCGAGCCCACCCAACCTTGCAGTAGCACTTTACACCTTACAGGTGTGAAGTGCACGCCGAACCGCGAGGCAGAATTATTTAGATTATTTACTATTGTTTGCATTACCACGGGGTTAGATCCCAGAAGAGCTATGTCGTCTGCGTACTCGATATCTGTGAGCGGAGGCCGCGGGAGCACTTCGACCCCACGGGCATTAGAGGCTGGCAGTGAGTCTTGCATGATAGTATCAATGATGAAGTTGAAGAGGAAAGGTGAATGAGGACAGCCCTGTTGGACACCACTTGATGTGGTGAACTCAGGCGAGAGCTTACCATAGACCTTCACACGGCTGCGGGAGTTGGTGTACAGCGCCCCAAGGACGGTCAAGAATTTATGAGGGACACCTTTACTTCGCAGACACTGCCATAGTGCCTGACGGTCCACAGAGTCAAAGACAGCTTTCATATCAAGGAACACAAACATTGTTGGTTGCTGGAAGCAGTGTCGCTGTTTCAGAATCTATCGGAGGATGAAGGTATGATCGATGCAACCTCTTGCAGGACGGAACCCAGCCTGGTTTTCACGAATCCGTCTCTTCCTGTGTTCAGTCAACCTTCGAAGGATTGAGCCAGAGAGCACCTTTGATGCCATAGCTAACAGACTGATGCCACGATTGTTTTCACACGGCGTCCTTGTACCCGTTTTGAAGATAGGGGTAATTGTCGACCTGCCCCATTCTGTAGGCACCTTCTCTTCGCTTCATATAGCACCGATAAGCTTTGTCAGGTGGATTACCATGAATTTTCCGCCTTATTTGAAGAGGAGTAGACACAGACCGTCCAGTCCTAGTGCCTTCTCACGTTTCAGTAAGGATATTTTGTACCTTATTTCTTCTTCCGACGAACGATCAAGGTTTACATTCCATTCACCCGTATGCAATATTTCCACAGGCTGTATTGCCGGATTCCAGCTGAACTGCTCTTCGAAGTGTTCGGCCCATCTTTCCAGTTGAAGTTTTCGCGAGTTAATTGATGAGCCGTCTTTTTCACTTATCGTTTCGCTGACCGTTGCTTTCCTTGGGCCAGTCGATCATATCAGTTGATATAAAGGGCATGGCTGTTTCCCTTAGCAAATGCCTTCTCCATCTCCCGAGCTTTCGGTTTCCATCAGAGCTATTCACTCTTTGGTGTTTGAGGGATTTGCGTGCACTGTCGTACTCGTTGCCTTCTGGTATGGCTTTTCCGGCATCAATCATGGATAGTGATCTCGACGACATCCGTGATCTGGTGGTCGAATCGGAAAACTCCGACAGACAGCAGTAAACACCGGTAACATAACTGTTTTCACATTTTACCACGCTTCATCCACATGCTCACTGCCACCACAGTATTGGTTTACTGTGGAGAGTTGTTGAGCTAGCTCAGATTGTTGAGCTATGGCAGTTCTTCGAAGATAGTGCATTGGCGCGTTTCTTGCCGACTTGCGAGGGCCTGAAGGGAAACGAACTGTCAGGCATGCGCGCACCGTGGCGTGATCGGAATCAAGTGGTGTGACCCAGAAGGAACGGCAGTCTTGAATGGTGGCTCTGCACCGGTGGCTGATGGCCACATGGTGCAACTGGGTCCATGGTTGATTTACAGTTAGTGACCGCGGTGCGAACGTTTATGTTGAAAGTTCGTACTTGCCAGAAACAGTTCATGATCAGCATACAACTGAAGAAGTCGATCTCCGCTGTCTGTGCGGCGAGCATCGACTCCAAATCGACCGCGGTACGCATACAGTTTTTCCTCTGCAGCATTATGATCATTTTTGTGATACATTCAGTCTCGTGGATTTCTGTGCATCTGATCTCCTGTTGTAGTTCTGTCATGTCGGACCGTTTGGGCAGATCACGCACTTTCGGAAAAGGCACTGTGATCTACGCAACCGACGGGGCTTTGAACTCTCTTGCTGTGAATTCTAAAGCTGAGTTACTGGCCACCGCCGGAAGGAATACCTTCCACGTATTCTCCATCCACCCAGACAAGTTCCTCTCTGTGAGTCAACACAGTCAGCTTCGGTTAATTCTGCTGTAATCTCCACTCTTCTCACTTGGCAACACACACACATACGAATTTGTTGATGCTGTGACATTTTTGTTTTTGTTTTTGTGAGAGTAGAGAGGTTTAACAGGTTGTTAAGTCCTCGACGGCAGTATTCTCCCCTTAGTACCTGTTGTTGAGCAATTTACTAATTCTCAAAGGAATACTGTGAGAAAGTGGAATTCGAGTTATCCACTTGATTGCATGTGCCGTATGTCGATTGGCCTCCCACAGAAATGCCCCATGCACCGGGTGCAGTGTATCTGAAGACTGGAGAGACAAATTTTCGAAGGCACTGTTGGTTTGTAATTTTCCCTTCGACGTGGTTCAACATTACGTAGAAGCCTCAAGGCTTAGTGGCATAGAAATTAAAGTGCAACTTCCCCGTTAGTTTCATCCTGTTTCTGAACCTCTCGTTGTTCGTATACAGACCCGGCGGCGTTCCGACCGCAGATGATCAATGCATTGTAGGGACTTAGCAGTCGCATGATTTGAGACGTTGTCATGGGTTGGTGGTGTATTCCCTCTTATTTAGAGTACCTTTATGCCCAGAGGAACTGCCCATAGGAAAGAGGTATCTGGTTTTTCGAATCTCTTTGGGACAACTTTAGCCAGCATATAGCACACGTGGGGCCAAAAATATTCGATAGCCCAAAAAGCCTAACTGTCTTTATTTCATATCTGAAGAGGCATCTTTCACGTCTCTGTCTGACACACCATTCCAAGTCGGCTATTTTATGGAAATATCTTGTGGGTTTCGTTTGCCAGAATAGATTTTTAGTAAGAACACTCATAGTTCATGTAGCAGGTGTATTCGTTGTTGCTTATACCGTTTTATGGTGTGATCGATGCAAAGGTTCGGCGGCAAACCCGGAGTTTGCAGCAGTATGACTGTGCTCAGTGGCCCCGCTGCTTTGGCGGTCATCACTTTAGTCAACAGATTCAGCCATTCGGTTCGAATCCTGATGAGTTCTGCCTGGGTTTTCCTATTAAGCTCAAGATGGCTTAGCAACTGATTTGAAAACTCGTGATTCGAACCCAACTCTTTCTAGGTTTTGGCAACCTGACAGTATCTTGGCTTCCATGGACGCCGTACCGAACTGGTATCACAGCTGAACGACTGTTAGTAGTACAATAGAATGTCGTTATAGAGGAAAGTGTTGGTAGCTCAGGTAGAGTACACGGTCACTGGTTTGTTCCCTGAACTGGGCGACTTGACTACAAACGTTTCATCATCAGTGCGTTGTTAGAGTTGGCACAGCTACCAGCCTATCGCTATGCACCACTAGGCTCCCTAACAGCTCACTGATGATGTCACCTTAGTTGGTGATAAAACATTTGTAGTCAAATTGTCCAGCTCAGCGAATAAGCCAACCACCAGAATGTCATTTTTTTGAACCCATTGTGAACACCGTGGACGGCTAATCCTTTTTCACCATCGTGCTAACTCTTCATGTGAACTTTCCACTAAAGCCTGTGTTGTACAATCTTAACCAACCGAAGAATTTGATATTGTGATTATAGTGTATTGCCACACAGTCATGGCGTCTAATCTGGCCGCAATAGTAACAAGGGAGTCGGATTTTTTCTAACCGTTCTAGTGTTAACAGTTTCCTTGGTTACGGCAGTGAATGTACGCACAATCACAGAACTCTCGTTTGAACAATCGTCCTCCTGTCCTGGCGCACTCATTCTGGTGGAGTAGTGGTAACATACTCGCGACGTTCAAACCCCTGCACGATGAATGATGTGCACTTCGGATGAGCTCTAATGAGAGCAAAACTCGAGTCCAGTGCTTCCCCTATTTGGCGTGGACTCACCGGAATGAGTGCGCCAGCACAGTAGGATCATTCTTCGAATGAGGATCCTCTAAGTGTACATTCTACAAGTCCAGAAACCACCACCAACTAATAACAATGTTCTGTAGAAGCCAATCGGTCACTGATGCTCGTTTGTTCACTCCCTACTTGACCATATTGACAGAGTGAATGTTATACGTCTGTTTTCTTAAGCTAATGACTAGCTGTCCAATCTGATTGACAGGAAAGCATTACTCTCCGTATATAGACAAACACACCACCAGTTTGAGCATGCTGTGTTTATCCTAGTCTTCTTTTGTCTGTGGCCTGCTTTCTCAGTAGGTCAATATCTGTGCATCACTAGTGTTCGCGTTGTTCAGCCAAAAAAAACATTACATTCCTCCCTTTCTCGTAGATTCCTCGAGCCAAGTCCACTTCACGTCTTTTTGTCCCACCCAACGATTCAGTTGTTAATGGCCTAGATCATAACTCATCTTTGGGCAGTCCACTGACGGCTCAGTCTTCGCAAGTATCCTGTCCCCGGGCTCATAGTGTGACCGATGTCACCTGGTCTTGTGCAGATAGTAAGTTCCAACACGATTGTTCATCCCCTCCTTTCTTTTCAGATGTGCTTGCTACGGGCTCGAGTAATGGTGCGATAACGCTTTGGGAAGTCGGTTCAGCTATCACGCAACGTAGGTTTGTCTCTTCCCACTTCACCTCTCTTTCGCTTGCCATTTGTATTGCCCAGAATGCATGCTTTATTGCTTAAGTGCTCATCCCCTTAAGCCCCACTCTCGCTTAGTGCGACAATAGAAAAGACGACGTCGCGCTAGGGTTCACTTTCCGTTTACTTACAATACCTTACGGGAACGGTGGTGGAGTAATATCACCAATACATCCCAAATTTTTTTTGGTTTAAACATAGCCCTTACCCCCCGTATTACCTACCAATCTTCATACTACCATACTACTTACTTTCATCGGATGGACAAATTAAAGCACCCGTCAGTAAAACGATATTTGAAGAAGACGGCTCAGTAGTTCATCCACAAAAACGCCGACTGTGCAGATGTACCGAACACTCCGAAGAACAGTTTGGCTGGACTTTAGCAACACGGCTTCTGGAGGCAGTGAATGCGGACGAATGGAATGTGAGACTTTATTGTCCCCCAAAGGAAGATTTAGAGTACGAAAGCGTGAGTAGGCACATCAGGACCGGATGGCTTGTATCCAGCCCTCTTCAAAGAGGCTAGAGAATCTCTTGTCACTCATCCCAAACTTCTTGATGCTCTGTGGAGTGAAGAGGAAACACCCGAAGAATTGGGCACATCACAAAGAGTACGCGAATACCATGTTAAACCCATCGTGGCATTCGCCTGGTAACTGTGGCGCTTTGTAGTCTCATCTCTCGAAATTTGACTGAGTACAGAGAAGCAGGTCCGTGAAAACCTAGCCGGATGCCGTCCTGCACTGGAGTGCATCGATCAGATTTTCACCCTCCTACAGATCCTGAAACACTGACACTACTTCTGGTAACTAATAATGGTTGTTTTTCTTGGCTAGAAAGCTCCCTTTGTGGATCGTCAGGCACTGTATTGTGGTCTATGGGACAAAGATGTCCCCATAGATTCCTTGGGATGTTGTACACCAAAAGCCATGGATGCGTGAAAGTCAACGGTAAGCTACCGCCTGAGTTCACTACGTCAAACGTCTCGGAAGGATGTCCTCTTTCACATTTTCTATTTAACTTGGTCATCACTATGATCATAATAGACTCTGTTACAGCCTCTAATACCTGCGGAGTCGAAACGCTCACAGATGTCGAGTACGCAGATGACCTGGGTCTGTCTGGTTCTGACACCACTGTAATGTAGACAGTATTGCCAAATCCAGTCTCATAGTTTGGTATACGCTTCACACCTGCAAAAGGCTGTTGCGAGACTAGGTGGATTCAAAGCCCGATTTCGTGCTTACGGGTGAGCCGATTGAGGTAGAGGACAAATTCGCCCACCAGGTCAGCTGCGCCGGTCTCAGAGGTCTAGCCAGGAATGATATTTCCATCAGATCGGAAAGGCCATAACAGCTGTTTTCAACCTAGATCGCCTGTGACGCAGGCTTGACACCAGCTTTTCTGTTAAGGATCCAGTCTACCATGCTGTGATACGCTCCATAGTGTTATTTGGTTCAGGACTCTGGTCACTATGCACTGAGGACGCTGATAGACTTTCAGTGTTTGCCCACCGGTGTATTCAGAGCATTGCCCAAGTCTGTTTAGAACAGCAGATCGGTAACGCCGAAGTAAATCGAATGGTTTTCGGAAGAAATATGAATGAGCTGATCCCACCCCATAGATTGTGCTGCATATGCCAGTTGACCGAATTTTTCGAATAACTCCTTTCGCATAACCACGCGAAGGGTGTAAGCAAGCCAAGGGCAGATGGCAACGAGCAGTGCAAATAAGTTTGCTGGTAATATCTTTCCTACATCTCTGATGTTCCCTCGCTCGTTTTCACCCGCCGTATAATTGTTCGAAGCGGCTCTTCAGGCAAGTCGATCCACTGACGTTCGAAGCATATGACAAAGCCATCGCAACTCGTGAACAGTTCTCGGCTCACCTACAGTTTGTGGGTTATTTGCTCTAAAAACTAATCGGTTCACTCCAACACTGTTACCTGAGTCTCCATCAGATTTGAGAAATGTTCCGAAGACACCAGTAGTCAAGCACTGAAATTTTTTAGCGCCTTCGGCTAGCGGCAGCGAGGTCTCTTACGAACAACTGTATGGAGCGCACTGCAGCATCGTGTACTCGACGACTGACAGACAAGGTGATAATGAAGTATGAAAGCCATTATCAGCAACCTCAGCTGCGCTGGTTATTGTCGTCTCCTTGAATGGCAATCCATAGATTGGACAAATCAGTATTTAGAGATATTGACAGATGTGGTACAGCCGTGCACTCAATGGCACGCATACATCCAAGCTGTTGATGTCAACGCATATCTTCCCTCCACTGTCTCCCCAGTGAAAATTCAGCTTCCACTTTAGGATTCACACTTGAGTCACGTCGGATTCTTCCTTTAATGCGTAACTCTGCTCCCTTATGCTCCCAGATCATTGGTGTACGGAACTGTGGCAGCTATAGCGACTCTGCAACATATACTTGGTTTACAGTTAAAGACAGTGATAGCGGCTACAGGTGTGCCTTCCATGTGTTGATTTAAGTCGATTCGTGACACTCCTGTGGAAAATGCGATACTTCCTTATTTTGTTTATCTGTTTTTTCCTTCCAACCACGCATGTTAAATCAAATACTGGTCTGTTTGATTCGAAAATGGGAGCCTAAATGCCCTGGTCGTGTGTGTTGAATCCCAGAAAACTAATCTATTATTGTCGAGTTAGTGTGCGTACACCGCTCAGCGCTTAGGCTTCCAGTGGTATAATCAGCACTGACCGGCAAATCTGATTCGGGTGCCAGCCATTTATCAGTATGTGGACCTATGCATTACTTCGCAGAAGTCTGTGCCCCACTGTGATTACGATCTGTTTTCTTCGGCAAACAAAAAGAAAAAAGAAAATTCTTCATTTTCTTCTGGTTGCTGAATTCCGCCTCCTTCTTGTTCACATCCAATCTCCTGTAGCTTAACACTTTATCTCGTGTATTTCAGTCAAGTCGTTTTGTGGACACCTCCGTTCCATCCATTGTCTCATGTTCCATCCAACCAATCCATGGGAATTGCTAACGGCTTCGCAAGACGGGAAACTTAATCTGTTCGTACGTTGTTTCACTATTCGCTGTATATTTAAACGCTTCTCGGCTCTTGTTGCATCTCCGACTAGATATCATGGTGTTACTTTGCTCAGTTAGTTAGTTGTACCTATGCTGGAAGGTCTAGAAGCATCGTATTCGTACTTCTTCTTTGCTGATCTGCAGTACATATCTCACGAATCGTTAAGTATATTCACAACCGCATATTTCATCATGCGTGATTTAGCGACAGAAAAGCTTTTGGGCTTCCAAGATTTCTCCCCTTCTTCTTTGCTGATCTGCAGTACATATCCCACGAATCGTTAAATATATTCACAACCTCATATTTCATCATGCGTGATTTAGTGACAGAACAGCTTTTGGGCTTCCAAGATTTCTCCTTACCGTCTTTCCCAATTTAACTGAGTTCTGAGGTTTGAATGTGAACGGCTTGGAGTAAATTATCGGGCGATGGTGGATACTCGTCGAATTCTCGCTAAGACAAAGACAGAGAACAAAGCTTTTTTTGGGTGGTACATGAAAATGTATATGACCCTCAGCAGATTCAGGGTTACGTACATGAGAAAGCGTGCAAAAGAAACAAAGGTCAATAGGTCATATAGTCAACAAATTACATGGAGTTTGTGATCACTTCAAGTTCAAGGGTCGTGCACATTTCTTTTAGGAGCAGACTTGTGGGTCCCGTAGTCGGATTCCAATTGCCTGTGCGTCCAGGAGTTTACACCGTCCTTCCATTGCTTGTTTATTTCAGTACCGGTGCCGCCGCTTATGGTGGGTTGTGTTCCTGAAAATTGATAAAAAAAAGAACTCACTTCACTCCAGGGGAATCTTTTATTAATGCAAAATCAGGTTTTTTTTATCACATTAAATGTGCCGCACTTATGTGCCTTATTTGAGGGCTCTGATTGGTCCACTACCCGACTGGCTGGGCGCCACCTGGCGTCGGTCGATCTTTCCAATAGTGACAGGTAGAGAACGTTTGTAATTGGGTGATCGAAACTTGGGTTGGATTTCAGTGCACAGCTCAGTTGATGGGCGAGATGGTCCAAGTGGTTAGAGCGGGAATTCACTGACCGGAATGTCCACGGTTCAGACCCGACCTGTGCCTCTCGACTTCCCCTGTCTAGGCTTGGACAACCTAGCAGCATCCTAGCCCTCGTGCAACCTTCGGGTGGCAGTTAGGCACTGAAAGGATGCTAAAGCTGAACTATTCATTTAATTTTTTATTTCAGTTGATGGGCTGGAGGATGGTCCCTCAAATCCGCGTTACTATTGACCGATACTTTCTCAATATGCATTCCGCCGACCTCACCTTTTGTTTATTCTGGTAACCCCGCACACCTGTTTGCTGCTTCGGAGTCATCGTGGTTAGGTTAAAAGTTTCTTGTTCCTGATTGCTCCATGTGTAGGACACTCGCGAATCCAACCCCGGTACATCACCTCGAACTTTCATTCAACGCGCGGCTGTACCTAGCCCAGTTCGAGATGTCACCTACTGCCCTCGTAACAGTTATCTGTTTGCTGCAGCTCAAGAGAATGGCACACTGTCCATCTGGGACACTCGTCAATCTGGTCGTCCATACCTTGCCTTCCAGGGACACTCCTGTTCCATAGCGTCTCTTGATTGGCTTCCAAGTTGGCCAGGAATCAGGTGAGTCATGTAGCTTCGATTATAGATCACTCAAATTGTTGTGCAACTGTGATTCCCTTGTCCCTCCTCTCATTTAGTCGAAATTGGCTAGCCACTGCGGGTGCTGTGGACCATCTCATCAAAGTTTGGAATTTCAGTCAGCTTCCTTCTGGTCAATCTGCTTGTCCGCCAGTGGTCTACACAGTTCGCACAAGCAATGTCAGTCGGGTTCGATGGAGACCGGGAGTTGTAAGTTTCTTTTCCTTAAATTTCTTGGAAGCACCAAATTCGTCCACTTGACTAACTTGAGGTTGGTGCAAGCGATGTGTCTTAATGTGCTTGGAAATCCCATGGAATTCCATTTAAGTTCAATAGGAACTAGCACGTTTTATAGAAATGTACAGATTGCACGTTAGGTGCTCCGAGGGTTATTCATACCTTTCCATATCAAGTTTGCAACAGTCCGACAGATTGCACTTCATGAAGTCTCTGGACAACGTACGAAGCCATCCTTGACCTATTAAGTCGAGAATATAAGACTACGGTGTGAGAAGTTTTGTGGCTGCGGGAGTCGACCGTGCTGGAAGTGATGCGTTTTCAGGTCTTCAATCATCGATCTCAGAGCCATAGAAGTGCATCGACTAATGTGGAAGGAGCTTTTAAGAAGCATTAGTTTGGTGAAGCTGCGTTCCATCGGTCATGTGGTACGCGCCGAGTTACTAGCTACTAAGGAAGGCACACCAAGTTCGACCTGGTGTAAATTAAGCGATGGGCACAGTATGACTTGGTGGAACAGAATGCAGATCACGGCAATTCTCCGCGCTGTCCACTTGAAGCAAGGTGACAGCAGTTCAATCACGGTTGGGTTTCGCCCCATTGATCGTCTATGCTGCGGAGCTTTAGGTGCACAAACAAGATTATTTGAGCAACCTTCGTACACCTCCCGAAGGCGGAACGGAAACGTATCCGGAAGGAGGGTGCGAGTTAATTTATCTGTGCATATTGATCCAAGGAACACTATCATGCTGTCCTTTGTAGAGTTATTCATGAATGGAGAAATGACCAAAGTTGACTCATTGAGAAGGGTAAAAAGATGTAGAATGATTCATATGACTTTCCGCATGCAGTTGATTGGTTGATTGATTGGGATGAATGCGACATTTAGCTTTTGTTTAAGGAGGACAGAGAGTCACTTCATTGTTTGGCCTCTACGACGCACACGGTCCATGTTAGAACCACCTCACTGATCTGCGAAACGAGTTTAACTCATGCTTCAGCAGACCAAAAATACATTCTTCACCGGATATCTGTAGTGTCTGCGTTCATATGGCTAATTTTTTCTCTGTTGGACCACCGCATGCGCGCTGAATACAACCTTGTACCTTTCTTCGATCAAAATACGCGAGATTCCCAAAAAACTGTGACATTCGCATAGCCTTCAAAGCACTGTCGGCTACATTAGTGGTTACTCAGTTACCATCTCATTAGACGGTGAGCTTGTGATATGGGCACATGTCGTGGTGAGAACTCAAAGTTAAAAGGCGTCCCGGTAGAATCCATATTGTCATTGCTGCATCATCTGTATAGTGGTATGATTTGTGGATAGGTTTTCAGAAAGGGATATTCCTCTCCATTTTGAGTACCGGTGAACGGTCAGCTGATTTGCAACACTTACACCCCCCCTTGTTAGCATGATGCAACCTTTGTTGTTTGGTTGGTTGGTTAACGTATCGCGGCATCTTCATAACCCTTCGATGATGAAGTCAATACACTCATGGTCAAGGCCGGGGCTGCATTCGCAGCATTCGTAGCATTTTGGGTGTCTGGAACAGATCTCACTGGATCCGAGGTCTAAAAAACCCGAGCAGCCGTAATTCATTGTCGAGAGTTGACCTCCTTGATACGACGATCTCAAACGTTTGCAAACGCATAGTCATCGGTGGCTGGCATTTGCTGGTCAAGACGTGTCCGTAAGCGAGCGCTAGCTAGTCATTCGAAATTGCTAGAATGTCATATGAAGATTATTATGACTACGAAAGAAAACTACTTTTCACCTCGAGCCCAAGTTTGCGGAAGGTTCGTTGGGTATCGGCCAGGACATTGCGATTCGATGTGTTAGTTAGTGGGATCTTCGGCACCCTATGGTTGGAATCCATTTGATCTTGTCTGCACGTGGTTGGAAACCCGAAAAACATGGCCTATAATCTATCCAAATGGTGAGTGTGTTGTCACCTCATACCTACCCAAACTGTTTGTCGTTGTGCACTGGATTTGTGCTGAACGACATTCACGAATGAAGCTGGGTTAATTGTGCTGATGACGTCGCATTTTGATCGGATGTTCATATAGTTTGTTTGACTATTCTTTAAAAGTGTTTGAGGCATGGAACCTTTTTGCGATCCATCCCGTCTCCTTTATTCTAATCAGATGTTGTTCTTCTAGGGTCATTTGGCAATTAAACACCACTACCTACTTCTAGAGCCATGTTGTCCATACTGATGGGAATATTGTCACTAGCTTGTCTAGGGTTGCCGACACAAATTCCGTCCACCTCTCTATAGTGAATCGAATGAAGACCAAGTTAGTTCAAACGCTTGATTAGATGACGGTTAGCTTTGAATGACTGAGTCACATCGCCTGGTAAGTCGCTGTCCCTTTAAATCAGTCCAACTTCCAGGTGGTGATACATTACATACTCAACCGAGCTCGAAGTAGACCAGTAGTTTAGATTCGACCTCACTCCCTGAAAGATCCGTGGTTCGAACACATTCCTGGCATTTAGGCTGCTCTTCTCTAGGTTCTGGCAACCTGGCAGTATCTTGATCCTCGTGCTTCCTTGGGGCGGCACGGTGATTGTTATTAGTTATTAGTACTCTCATCGAAAGGTGTCAGGAATGGATAAAGTTTAACTAATCTTAGTCAAGTCGCATGATGCGTCTGTGATTGGCCGCAGCTCACACTGTTTGTTCAATCTGATAAAAGCCACATGGTTTTACTGAAGGAGTCCTTTGCACATATGTTCACTTTTGGGAGATATCAAGGTTTCACCCTCCGTTAAAATAGTCGAAAAATGACGAATGCGCACGCTTTGATGGCCCATGCCAAGTACGATGCCTAGTCCAAAACAAGGAGCTCATAAACTGAAGACTCATATCTTCATAGTAACATGCAAGGAAATGCCTGTTCCAGAAACCAAACTGTCAAACACAGTCCCAAACCAACACCGCTCTACCGCTCACAGTTAAGCTCTGCTACAGCTAGACCTAACCCGCACGCGATTGATCACTTGCCGGTCCAGCGTCAAGGCGAGCTCTTATTGGCCGAAAGTGTGGTCCCAGCAGCCAATCATGATTCGGTTTCTGCCAAATGCAAGTAGCCGATGGCGCGTACAGAATGCGTCGAAATTCCCAGAACGTTATCGTCTCACTTTGAATACAACTCGCTGTACATTTGGCCTGGAATTTTGCGTTTAATACACGTTGTGTGTCTTTGGTTGCTCTTTTGCCGTTCAAACCGAGAACTCAGCTGAGGAGTGCCGCATACTTTTCGAACTGTTTTGAACTTATCAATGTTTTACGTTCCGTTCTTCCAACTTACCAGTTTATTTACTCATTGATTGCAGCCCACTCAGCTAGTCTCCAGTTGCAATCAAACATTCGACCTCAGTGCCTACCTGTGGGATCTTAAAAGACCCTATCTTCCGTACGCTGCATTTGAGGAACACAAGAGCATCGTAACGTGTACGTTTTTTGTTTGTTCGCTGTACTTTTGTCTCTGTCTCTCTTTTTACACATTCATGTCATTGCCTTTCTCCTTTGTCCTGTGAATTTGATGCACTCATTTTCGAAAATCCGACAGGTTTGTCAAATCATCCCAAGTATCGACTGGCTTTATAATTGTTTCGCGCCCTGTATTTCATCGCTTCGGCTCTTCAAGCCAATAAAGTCGCCCTCCGTTTCTTGTGATCCTATGTTTTTTTTTCATTTCACCTCTCTTGAACCGTTTTTTCTTCTCTGTTGCTTTTCCAGCTATATCATGGTGTCCTGCCGAAACAGACTATTTCTACACTGTCGGACGTGATGGCCTGCTTATCCGCCACTGTGTGGCAGATGGTGTTCGCCCCGCGGAAAGCGCCTCTCCAGTTGCCCTTGCCTTCAGTCCACGGGGAAATTTAGCCCATGCCGTCAGTCGGGATCGAGTGTTGGCCGTACAACCGCCACCGGTTGTGGACGAAACCAACGTGGTTACACAGTCTATATGTGAGTTGATTTTGTTGCTTTGTTCAGCTGTAACACCTTTTCGGCACCTAGGTGTCATGCAACCCGAAGGAAGCAAAAGGGCTAGAATACTGTCAGGCCTAGTAAATGTTTCTATGAACTTTCGAAGTCACCTGGCCGACGAGACATATTGGTAGCTTACAGAATTTACTCCAGCAGAGAAGGAATAGCTCCCTCTAAATCAACAAATCGTGTTACCTTTCCTGAATATGTGTTCCACACCGCGATCATGTATAGTACTATCGCATAATTAGGTCGAATCCAACTCCCACTTGCAGAGGAGCCAGTCGGAAGGATAAACGATCGATATCTGGAGGTTCCTTCCTTCAGTCCGAAAAATTCTCCCCAAAGCGATCAGATCGTTCCGATCGCACGATGTTTGTCAAACACCAACCTCTCTCATAATGGGCACAAATTCTTGTGACAATTTTAGCCTATCTGCTCCCCAACAAGGACCACTTTTCCAAAATCGGGGTATGTGAACAGTATTTGATGTGACAATCAGTGTCTGTCCAGCTGTGTTTAACAAGGATGTTCAGGTTTAGCCCTAAACCCCGTACATATTCCGGATATACTGTCCACCTAGCCGTAAATATCCGGTGATCCGTCTTAGAGTCTGATCCCTAAAAGTAATTAGTCTCGTTCTTCTGGTCCACGCTACGATGCCTCAGAGTTAGAGCGCGAATTTACTTACCGGAATGTCCCTGGTTCGAACCCGGCTTCTGCATCTCGACTTCCCCTGTCTAGGCCTGGTCAACCCGGTAGTATTCCAGCTGTCGGGCTTCCTTTGAGTGGCTTGACAGCTAAGTACCGAAAGGGTGTTACAGCTGAAGGATTTTCTTTACGCTACGATCACTCACAAGTGTTGTGAACTCGACCACTTCGTGAACGCTCTTTTTTATGGGTGTTTCTGCCAATGGCTACCAATGAGGGGTTCGAGCGCATGCATACCGTCATAAAAATGACTATTCAGTTTAAGATTTTTCCGGTTTTCTTATGACACTAAAGACTTGGTCGAATCCTCCCTTTGACCAAGACCCATGAATGATTTGGCAGCTAGTACCGAAAGGGTGTTACAGCTGAAGGATTTTCTTTACGCTACGATCACTCACAAGTGTTGTGAACTCGACCACTTCGTGAACGCTCTTTTTTATGGGTGTTTCTGCCAATGGCTACCAATGAGAGGTTCGAGCGCATGCATACCGTCATAAAAATGACTATTCAGTTTAAGATTTTTCCGGTTTTCTTATGACACTAAAGACTTGATCGAGTCCTCCCTTTGACGAAGACCCATGAATGATGCGAGGAGGGGACATTTTATTGCTGTTTCGTGTCTGCATGCGTTGGGGTGTGGCCAACCGGAGGTAAAGGTGGAAGCGGTTCTCACCGCAATACAGCACCTCCTGCTTGGATGTGACATTGGTTTAATAATCGGGTGTCGATTGCATCGTGTGCTTAGATGGCTAGTACCCAGCCGTGTTTTCATACTGCTAAATAATCTCATTCAGTGTTTTTTATTTGGTAACAAGATTATCTTCCATTATCTTCCCTGATCTGGGAGATCAGGAAACTCGGATGTTTATAATACATGGTCTATTTTGGGCATCATTCGACCAGTTGTTATTCATTAGCAATCTGCCTTTTGAAACGCATTCTACAGGTGGAGTAACGTAAGGCACAATGTATCCACGTTTATAAATGTGCTGTCGATAGTGATTCTTCAACGTAACCCTCGGACATTCTGCAGTTGATACAATGCCCCTTGAAAACTGATGCTCGATTGATGTTCACTCCTAAACCGGCTACTTTCGCTACCATACTCTTTATCCAATTCTGTTTTTCTTCTTCGTGTAGATTATCCACCTCGGCGGACCCCCAGCAACCTACTAAACTCCACTACCGTCTCCACCTTGAACCCAACGGATGCCCCACCTGGATTCTACGCAGCCCCATCTGTTGGATCTTCGGACCAGCTGGGTTTGGCCAATCTTCCTGAAATGGGTTCCACACGATCTGCAGAACTCTTTATCAGTCAAGCACAAAGCTTGCTTTTCTGCTTTGAGCCCTCGTTTGAGGTGGGTTCGCTTGAGCGTGTGTCTTTCACGTCACGTGACAGCTGTATATTTGAGGGAGCCATATATCATATCAGCTGTTATCGTAATGAATCCCCAGCGTTTCTGCAGGGCAACTCTCGCATGTTCACATGACACATTTGCCAAGCTTCTAGTGAGCTATCGGTCAGAGTTCTGACACCAACTGCAGTACTACCCTTTCGACGACCCTAGCTGTGATGACCCCATTTGTTCCTGTGGTAAAGCAGTTTTGTTTAACAGTCAACACCTTTAATTCAATTGAACAAGGTTCCTTCAGGCCAGCTAAATCATTTCAATGAGGAATCATCCTCCAGCGATACATGGTGGCTCCCAACTGCCACGGTACCACGAAAGAAAACCTTAGTGAAGGGTGGAAAGAAAAGTGAGTGGTGGGGACCTAGTGTAAAGAAGCCCTATGACCAAAGGAGCTGTACGACACGAATAAGGTATCCACACCATTGACCAGCACTATAGTAGACACATTTAAGCATCCGCCGAACTGATGCACCATTAGCGGGATTGATCGAGCGATCTTTGCGAATCTCACCTGACTTGAGCCCAGCATACAGAGATAGGCGAACTTTAGCCAGGTGTTCCGGTTAATAAATGACAGTGTGCGCTCTACTGGAATCGGATGTGTGCCCTGAAGGTTTGCCAAGCCCGGTAGAAAAGCGTGAAGCACTCTGACTGTAGCCGCTTTCATTTCACGTCTCCCACGAGCATTTTTCCAAAAGTGGCATGAAACGGAGGACAACGCTTTCTTGGGTAGACGGTTGTTTGAAATATGTGGTACGTGCTCCAACCACCTCAAACTTTAGGTCCAATCTACTGTCCTGAGGATTCGTACCCGCTTACTCACCATTACGTTGCGTCGCTATGTGCTGGAGATAACGGTGATCAAATGTTTGAAGACACCCAAGTTCCAAGAGTGAGAAGGACCGGGTCTCGTGACTGAAAAGTAAGACCACGCTTACGGGCATCTTGTATACACGGTTCTTTAGCTCTAGGGGGATTCCGTTCTTATACAACAAGTGACGGAAGTTGGCAAAAGCCGCTTGCGCTTTGGTTATCCGCGCGTTAACCTCATCTGTTATAGTGCAACAAAGGTAGATGAACCGGTAAGCAAACTCAGGCTCTTTATTCTGATGCATAGAAAGGTGGGAAATGCTAAAATAAGATCTTGCACAGTGAAGGTTCAAAATTCCCATCAAACCATGTGACCGCGTCCGATATTTTCTATAAAATACTTTGCGCGGACAAATAATGGCAAAAAAAAGCTATCGTTCGCGCATTCCAAGTCTATCGATATCTCTCCGGACCTGGTTTCAATACTTAGGTTCCTGATCCTTTGTAATTGTCACTCTGTGATAACGTCGATAACAAAGTTGAAGAAAAAAGAGAAGAGAGGACAGTCCTGACGAACTCCGCTATTTGTGGGCAAGCTTCTAGACAGATTATTATAGATCATAACCATACATGGCGCGAAGAATATCTACGAACTTCAAGGTTATCCCACTCTGGCCAAGAACATTTAGAAGAGCTGGTCTATCCTTTGAGTCCAAGACTCCTTTTACGGTCGCTTTTCGATCAGTGTGGAGCTGCTGAATCACCTGGCTTAGTGTAATGAGGTGGTCAATGCGAGATGGCCCAAGTGGTTAGAGCGCGAATTTACTGACCGGAAGGTTCGTGGTTCGAATCCGACCTCCGCCACTCGACTTCCCTGTCTAGGCTTGGGCAACCTGGCAGTATCCCAGCCCTCGTGCTTCCTTCGGGTGGCATGGCAGCTAGGCACCGGAAGGGTGCTACAGCTGAACGTCTACCTACAATGCACCACTTGCCAGGTCTAATTCCTGCTTGATACTCTTCAACTTACGTTTCAGGCGCCGAAGTTAAGCGTTGCAACATAAGGTAAGACAGTATCCGAGTCACGTGACTTATGCCCCCGTGGCTGGAATAGTCGGTTCGGTACCTTTCTGAACACGATTGACTTCAGTTCTCTGAAGGGCGTTCTTACTTCTAAATAAGCGGAACACGAGGATTGTCCTACATCTTTGAACAAAGTTGGGGAAGGCCAGTCTGACCGGGAAACCTGATAGCGCTTCAAGTTAAGAATACAGATAGTTTCTAGGTCAGATGATGGGAATCTAAACTCAAACCATGGTTCAAAATGAGCGGGTCGAATAACAGACTTAGACACAGGGGTCGAGG
>NW_008752189.1:58043-65419 GCF_000715545.1 Opisthorchis viverrini | reverse complement strand
AAGCGGAACACTAGGATTGTCCTACATCTTTGAACAAAGTTGGGGAAGGCCAGTCTGACCGGGAAACCTGATAGTGCTTCAAGTTAAGAATACAGATAGTTTCTAGGTCAGATGATGGGAATCTAAACTCACAAACCATGGTTCAAAGTGAGCGGGTCGAATGAAAGACTTAGACACAGGGGCCGAGGGTAAACTAAACTGTTCTCGGAAATATTCTGCCCAGCGACCTAGACCTTAGTCATAATGATATATTAGGTTTCCAATATTACCTTTGATTGGCTCATTTACGATTAGATGTGACACCCCTCGCGCATTCTCAGGCGCATTGTCCTCTTCCACTTCTTGAACCCTCTGGTTCGCCCACGGCTCTCCTTCCGCGTAGATGCTACTTTTGAGCTGTCGTCTAATCGATCGTCTAACCAAATTATATTTTAAGCCCGAGGCAATAGAGCACCCCACATCAGGAAGTGATAGTGACCATTCTGAGATCCAGTGGTTTCTGTGTAGGCGCTCGGAAATGCCACTGTACCGGTGGGTACTACTGATGGGAGCATGCGAGTAGTATGTTCTATCGTAAATCCGCTTCGCCTCCCTTGAAAAGTGAGATCTATTACGGAATTTGTGGAGTCGCTTTGTAGCTTCCGCTTGCATTTGAGTAGCAGTCAATAAATATCCAGGAAAGTTCAGGAAGAAGCGTTCACGGAGAAGATGGATATTCAGTTTCGGCAAACGTGAAGCATATGGGAGTTTTGTTCCCCTGTCCAATAGTCTGTAACGGTTCAGTTGGTGTTTCGCTAATAAACAACTCCGTGGAGAAAGCCTTCTTTCACCACAAGCTGTGTTGTAGGTATAACATGTACACGTGGTCATCTGATCCTAGTTAAGGTCAATTTTCTTCGACGAGGTCGGTTGTGGTGCATTGCATAGTAGGTTATATGTTTGCCAAACTTGTGGTTCACAGAGCTTTTCTGCTGCCAAATGAGAAGGTCGTCTTTTGGAGTTTATCGGGGAAATTTTCCGAAAGTTTACCAAACAATGGCGTGATCTGTGTAACACACAACAGCTAACGGCTGAACCATGTCATCGGTAGCTGACGGCAATGTGGCCAGTTTGACTCCAAGGTTGTTTGGCGTTGCAGGGACACCAGCTCGCACAGCAGCCACCGCTGCTTCTAAACCCAGTATTGTGGAGAAACAATTGGCCGTCAGTACAGAGCTTCAAAAGCTGCTCACATTATAATCGCGTTTTGTGTTAAAACTAAGCATACCGTGAGGGCATGCTTCTGGTGAACTGACGTCTCCCACGTGTGCTTTGAAATCTCCTGCTATTACGAATATACACGAGCTTTTCTTGGTGGACAAGAGGATGGTCAGTTTTCGATAGAAACTGTCTTTCAATGAATGAGAGCTAGTTGTTAGTCAGTTGATGCATAAATATGTGTGACAAACAGTCTTCTTATTTCGGACAGTACATAATCGACCATTTACGGGTAGTTTGCGGAGCTATCCTAGCACTGACGCCATCCGCTGAAGCAGCTTTAGAGGTACTTGAAATCCATAGAATGTAGCATCTAGGTTGCTATAAACTCACTAATTCCAATGGGATCCTGTATTCGAGTCTCAAAGATACAGGTGACGTCATTCGACAGGTTCTAGAGTGCAAGCAAGAGCAACTACCTGAGAGTTCGTACATTAAACCCGGTAACAAAGGCAGAGAAATGGTGTCTGGATAGCTGACTTGAAGCGGTAGTTGTGAGCAATGACGTACAGTATGTCAATTCCCTGGGTGCCTGACTGATGTACCTACAGGAACAGAATCAAGAGATCTGGTTTTATCTGGGTTGAGGTGCTATCAGGGTGTCCAAATTTAGACAGGACGACACGTAGGCCTTTGGCACAAAGGCCTGGTCGCAAGGCAACAGCGATCAGTTTGATCACACCGTAGTAGTCCAAATTTTAAGGTACAAACTGTCTTACGTTCCATCCCCAACCTGCAGGGAGGAAACAATTTTACTCCGTTTTCCGTTACTGGTTTCAATCGGCTTCTGCCTGCGTGTTCGTAGGTACACCTCTCTTAGTTCCTTTTTCTCTCCATAGAAGCCAATAGATTATTGCTACTCAGGTGGAAAGAAGCGTCTTGGGCGATAAAGCCGGTTGCACATCGGCTGAAGAAGGATCGCATTTGAGAGCTCATGTTAACAGTAAATCATAGAGACAGACGAGAAATCACAAACATAGGGACTTCGTGGATGACGCGTCTTCCTCAACGATAAACAGGTAGCTGGTATCCGTATTTTTTGGTATGCCAACGTGCCTATGTCGATTGATGACTTACAGCAGAGCACTGAATCATCATCCACCTATTCGGGTTCTTTGGGTCTACATGCGCCTCAAGGGCCTGCATGCAGCACCGCCTTCAATTCCTCGCAAATCGTCTGTAGTTGCTCACCTGTGCACGGACGTCTGGTGGTTGATGAAGCCTTTCGATCCGCACTTTAAATACCCCTGTTTTTCACGGTGTTTTCCGCGACTCATTTCTCCAGTCTGCCAAATTGGTATTCGGGTCGCCGGAACGCCACGCAATATATATCTGACGATGCATTGGTGAACAAACTTTACCGTCCGCACTCCGACAGAGTAATGTACTTTTCTGACCTGTTGTCCCTGTATAGAGTTTCTTTGTGTTCAGGTTAACCCTAATTTCACGTTTGTCTAATGAATAATACACATATTGACCCTTGAAATATTCACCTTTTAGTCGTTGGTGCACGCGGATTGGATAAATGCTGGCAACGCTCTCGTTCCCGATCTGATCATGGCTCTTGCCAAGCATTATCGATTTGTTGGACCAAGCGTGGATTGGGTATGTAGGCACAATGCCACTGTGGCCCTTCGCTTCGGACAGTCTTTCGTAAGTCTACCTGTTTATTCCTTCAGGAGCTACTTCTCGGTCCTTGTTGTCATCTTTTGGGATACAACGGGTCTATCCAACAAGGGTCCCAAATAGAACAATTAGCCCTCCTTGGGGGAGTGGGCGATGTTCCCAGTTATTCTTAGTTTAACGTGGCATTTGAACAGCCCTTCAATCAAATACTGAATAACGGGAAGATTTAATACATACCTTTGTGGTCGATAGTTTGTTCGCTAACTTGAGGTCCTCTTGCGAGTTGGACTATAAACACGGAGTGCTACAGGAAACCATGGTGTCCATATTTCTTAAGAATGCTGTTCGTTGGATCGGGTTGTTTGGAGCCAGCTTGCGATTCACTGTATCTCGTCTCTTTAGATGTTTGCCCTGGTTTCTACCTATCACAAATTGTCTACTGCTTTACGTTAAACGCAAAATTCCTAATATCTGAAAGCAATCCAGTGGAAAGATCATTGGCTTTCGATTCCTCATGGGTGCTGACGATCTGCTCATTCCGGATCCCAAAATTGATAGGCGACATTGCAGTCACTTGCTAGCACCTTCGCATTTACTCAGAATAAGGGAACTGTCTTTACCAGAAGCGTGACACATTCTTGTAAACCGGTTCACAGTCTGATTCACTGGCTCGTGCCCAGGCGCGATCAGCTTGAATGTGTCCTTTTCGAAATGGACTATACTTGCGTGGTGTCATCCATGTTTGAGTACTTTTTGAGAGCCTAGATTATCCTTTTTAGGTGCAATCATGGTGTTCTCCCATGGCTCAGATTTTTCGACAGTTTGAAATGTTGTCAGTGTGGTACACATCACACTGTGACAGTACATCTCGAAGATACTGATTTCAGACATCAAGATATCAAGAATATTTCTCCGTAACTAGGCGTAAACCGAGTATTACACAACTGTTTTAAACGCATCCCTCCCAAAGAGATGAACGCCAAAATCGTGCCCCGTTTTGCTAGTGTGCTATCTCTAGAAGATTGCATTCAAAGGCATCGAGTTCCTTTTCTTAACGAACTTCCTTCTCTGTGTTTCCTTGCTTGATTCTCTGCGTGGTGCACATCCTACCTACTTTACTAATCTTGAGGTTCTCGTGGAACAAAGAACATAAAATGGTGTTGCGAGGCGTTTCAAAGCTTTATTGCCATAGATTTATTCGTTCGTTAAATGCTTACTTATTAGTTGTTCCAGCTGTTCAGTCATCAGAGTAGTTGATGGACGTGCTTTGTACAATTGTTGCTGTGCCGCAATAACGGTAATGCCTCTGCTCAATTCTCGGTTTGAACCTCCCAAGGTAGCGATTTCGGCTAAATAACCACGCACAATGTGCATTAAGCGCCAGGTCAAAAACACGCAGCGCGCTGTATTCAAAGTGTACCAGGCGACAACGTTGCTCACAAGAAGTAAACCGAAATTAATTTCGCCGAAACCATGTGGTTGTCGAACTTTGGAATTTTATGGAGAGTTAGCCTAATCCGGTCGTACGTTTCAGTGATGTTTTGTTCATAGCATTTTGTTTAAGTGATTGAATTTCCAAGGTCACCAAACACTGCTGATACACATGCGATTACGAGTTTATGAGATTGATCCCGAAATCGAATCTTGGCGTATTCTGCAGTGTTCTTCAAATGGGAGAGGACACGTACGGAATATGCAATGTAAATTCTGAATAGCGGTAGTATGTGGTACACTCGTCGAACGTAACAAACAAGGTGATTTTTTCGCCAAACTTCGGCCCAACAGTTTTCTCGGAGCTCGCCCTGCATGCTATATGATAATCAAACATAGTTTGATGCATTGTCCAGAACTGATACTAATATGCATCGCTCTGGATGATCCTACTTTCACACATGCGCAGCTAGTCAGGAACAGTGCAACAACTTTAGATGTCTGCACGTGAATTACGAAAATCCGATGAGATATCCCTCCTTTTGGAAAGCATGACGTCAGTTAGCCCGGCTACGTCATAAAGGGTAACGGCATGGCCGGAAAAGGTAATCATTGCCCTTCATCATGATAACCCTACGCATTGTTACCTGAGTTGGCCGCTTATCGTAACTGATAGGCCCATGTGTATTTGCGACGCTGATTGAGGATTCAGCCAGCCATAACAGCCTAATCCAATAGCCTAACAACGAACTTCCATACTCACAACTGCACGCGTCGTCGCCCACCGCGGCTACTTATTTTAACTGCTAGGCTCAAATAAATTTGTGCCGCTGGTTATGAGGCGTTAGCTATGGATGATAGCATGACGCGATGGCCAACGAGGCGCCTTCTTCATCACAAACGTGTGTATACTTGCTCATCCTGGCCACTCATTGTAACTGCTAGGCCCGAGTCTATGTGCGACGCTGACTGAGGCCTCAGTTATGTGTGATAACTTAATCCAACGGCCAACAACGGTTCTTCATAAGCATACTCTTTGTCCGTCTGCCAACCTCACGTCTGAAAAACATACAACCACTGTTAGCGAATTATACGAAAAGGTGAGCTACTAAGTTGGCCAATTCTGATACGGTCTGTTTCTGATAATTATGATGATCTAGCTGTGGACTGCAGTGTTTACTTCATCCCAATGCCCTCAATCTACATCCAAGTAACTTACATCGCCACAATGCCACAACTCCCGTCTTTGTGGTCATTAGACCCTGACCCCCTATAATCCTTGTCAATGCACCTTGCTCGCCCACCCCCATTAGCCTTTTTGGTCACTACCCAGCCCTTAACATTCATCTACCATCTCCGTACCATGTGCACCCCTTCCGTACCTCTCCCCGACGATGCGGGAGACTGCACAGTTGACAACTCTCATTTCAACTGCATGCGGCCCAGGCTTATTGGTCGCAGCAGTGCTTAGCAGGGAGCGGCAAAACTGTTTTGGTGCGGGATTCATCGTACCATATCCCCAGCGGTCGGATAAGTAACGTGGCTAAGTAGTATATATGTTGTGAATATGCACATTCGTGATGACAGCAACTGATTGTCCTTTTCTGGGCCATGTACAACACTAGTAAGTGTGAATCTATTACAATCAACAAGATAAAGTTCGCTGCGCAAACGGTCTTAAATGTATGAGGTTGCTTGTTGCACGCTAGAAAACTATCTGCATATGGTTCGTATTTTCGGTAACATCATGCTGCAGGCAAAGAAAATGTTCCTTATTAGTTGTCCGTTTCGGTAAGAAATGATCATGTCGTCTTAATATCTGTCCAAGGTGTTTACTAGTAGGAGAGTACCTCATTATAGTAGGGAGTCCGGATGCATAGAAGTTATTTGATTCTGCAGATTGACAAAAAAGACACCGATTTTCAACAAAGGAGTGAACGCCAAGTTTTCGATATATTCTATCATACTGAATCTATCCTTTATCCGCACAGACTTGGGATAGATAACACATCGTCTTCATCCTTCTAGGGGTGTATACTCAGTATCTAACTGTTTGCCAGGTTGACCGTACACATTGCTCTCTGCGTTCCTAATCCGCTTGTTGCTTTGCAGCTTGTTCAATTTTGGTCAATGCTGCGAGCCATCTATGGCACCAACACGAACTTTGCTGGGAGACGCAAAACAGCCAGTCTGCGTAGTTCATCTGGCCCAAGCGCTGCCAAGCCGTCAGAGAATATTGCTGGGTCACAGAATTCAGCGGCTGTCATGTCACAGACACAAAAGTCTTCGAACGTGCGATCGGGTTCGAAAAAACCACGCGAGCCTACTAAAGCCACTGGGAACCCATTGAATATGCACGCAGCTTCCGTCAATGCCAACGAACATCGTTCGGTAAAGTCAGGCAATGTGTTTTTGACTGATGTACTCCGCGCAGTTGGGATTCGTCCTGGTTCCTTGGAATCCCCTGTGGGCCGCGCCACATCTGTTGGAGTCAACCAACACGCTGAAGGTATTAGCTCATCACTGTTATTATAATCATTACTCTCTTAACTGCTGTTATTCCATCAATATGAATGCAACAAGGTTTACAACAGGTCAAAGAAAAAACGGTTTGAGCACCACAGTTCAAGCAAAGATGCCAATCAATCAGTGGTTTGCTAATGGCCGGCGAGCTCCCTACAGCTTAACCTCTCACCAACATAAAGCACAGCCACAAGTCGATTAAGCAATCCTCGGCAGATTCTGACGGTTTTAACCTTCCCAAACGCAACAGCGACGTTAAAACTCTTGATGAACCGATTGAGGTAGTAGACAAATTTGTTTACCTGGGCAGCTGTATCAGTCCCGGTGGTCTCGCGAAAGATGAAATTTCCATCCGGATTGAGAAGGTCAGAGCAGCTTTTGTGAACCTGCGTCATCTGTGGTGTAGGCGTGGCATCAGCTTCTCTGTCAAGGGTCGCGTTTACAATGCACAATGCTGCGGTGCGCTCCATATTACTATACGAATCAGAAACCTGGCAGCTGCGCGCCAAGGACGTCAAAAGACTTTCAGTGTTTGACCG
>NW_008752189.1:57137-57846 GCF_000715545.1 Opisthorchis viverrini | reverse complement strand
AAAGCCGTTGCCAGCAAACTCCGCTACGCTGATCATCGCCGTCTTCCTGGATCGGAACCCCTGAACAAGCCATATCAATGGTTAGAGACATTGTCAGGCATGTCCCGATCTCGTCCTCAATGGCACTCATTCATCCAAGCTATTGCTTTCATCGCATAGCTCCCTTCCCACCTACCCCCCACTTAACAGTCCACCTACAGTGCTGTATTTACGCACTAATTTATCAGCTCTCACCTCCAATGCGCAGCTGCCTACTGCACCTCCCCAAGTCATCGGTGAACGAAACTGTCAGCTACAATCACTGTACGACAAGTACGCGGTTATTACAGCCCCCATCCTACTGAACTGCGGTCAATCTAGCCGTACTACCCAGCGTGTCATTATCAATCCACACAGAGTTTTGATTTATTCCAAATACATCGCAAGTACCCGCATTGCTTTTAATCTGTTTTATTCCATTTGTGACATTCCGTGCTACAAAGCGCTCGTGTCTGAGCATTGATGGTGGTTATAGCTGCCACAATTTCGTTCACCGATGGTTTAAGGAGGTGCGGCAGGTAACTGCGCATTGATGCGTAAGTGCACTGTGGACTTTTTAATTGAGGAGATTGAAAAGGGTGTTATGCATTGAAGGCACGAGTGCCATTGAGGGCGCGACTGGGTCATGTCTGACAGTGTCTCTAATTATTGATGTGGCCCGTCTCGGGGT
>NW_008752189.1:48693-57023 GCF_000715545.1 Opisthorchis viverrini | reverse complement strand
AAAAACCACCAAATCCAGTCTTCCGTTTGCTCCAGATGTTCCGCGATCCGTAAAATTGCTTTCTGAGACACAGCGTTTAACGTTCGTGAACCGGGAAAACGAGTCTTACGGGAAATCCATATCTATGATTCCTTGTTTCCATGCATACTGACAAGTTTGACGTCATCATCAACAGCAGCACTTGTAAGAACTGCGTACTCGTCGTATGGTGGTTATAGCTGCCACAGTTTCGTTCACCGATGGTTTGGGGAGGTGCGGCAGGTAACTGCGCATTGATGCGTAAATGCAATGTGGACTTTTTAATTGAGGAGATTGAAAAGGGTGTTATGCATTGAAGGCACGAGTGCCATTGAGGGCGCGACTGGGTCATGTCTGACAGTGTCTCTAATTATTGATTCTTCCCGTCTCGCAGTCCCCATCCAGGGAGACAATAATGACCGTCGCAGTTGAGTTTGTTGGTAATGGCTTTCATACTGGGCTGTTAAGCCATGGTTTGACCTCCTCTGTCCGGTTTCCACTCTTCTCGTGGCTGTGCGAAAAGAACCCTTCGAGGAAGTTAGTCGGCTGGCACACGGTGCACGTGACCAAGCCAGAGGACACTTTACCCCGCACATGGAATGACGTGGCGTCCTGCAACAAGACTAATTCTCCAGTTCATTGTAATAGTGTTTTGCTACCCTGGCTAAGTGATTGTTTACCCTCCTACTGGGACCTGTCAGAGTTGTGTGAAGTTCACACCGTTTTTGTTCAATGGAAATAAGATGACTGCAGCCAATCAATAAAATTTTCAGGCGCTACTTTTTGTCCCCGTGTTCCCGCCGTTCCCAAGAACGCGAAGGATTTGCTGACAGACCAAATCCCTAACCTCCATGTAGTTCCCACACTTCGTTCTGTTCGGCTAGAACTGCTAGAGCTCTGCGCCGGTGAATCAATAATCCGTTGAGTATACAACCAATCATTTTCATCAAAGCTTATTACTAAGTCGTTAGATTTCACATAACTGACGTTGAAGGGCTTGAAGTGTTCTTTTTAGCGTGTAATTCTTGCATACATTGTAGGTGCATGCTGTGGTTCAATTGGTTTGCGTTGTCCAGACTTTTGTCCAGCTATCCTTCAGTTTTAAAATTTGATGTTATATCTCTCCCTTTGAGGACGGCGTCGGTCAACCCGGTTGTCATTATTGGGGCCCACCTCAGAAGGCTTTTGATATGTCCAGCACCATCCAAACGCCTTATGACTGCGGTATAGAAACAAATGTTCCGAATTTTTGTGATTGGATTGTCTGTGAGTGGGTGGGTGTTTGCTGCCTTTTTTATTCTTGTGCTTTACTACTTGCACATTGTGAGTAGCGGGTACCAATCAGTTCTTTCGATGGGATAAAACGCCAAGTGTTCCTGTCGAGCGACTCACCGTTCAAGCCGTCTAGCAAGTATTGTCTTTTCCTGTTGGCGATTCTAGTGCCCTATCTGTGCCATTTTAGGTAATGACTTTGATGAAGGATGGCAACCGGATGCTATCAATTCTGAGATGTGCGTTCCGGCCAGCCCCGATCAGCGCGACCGTTATCCTTCCAGCTCCAGGTTTGCATCGGATTTGCACATTCCGAGCAACAAAAACTCACTATCTCAGCCAGAACAAGTCATGGGATCTCAGGAATTGGAAACGACAGCTGTTGTTTCCAATACAATTCCTATTAGACATCGGGCCGCGTCGATTTCCAAAACTAGTCGGTCGCCTGGTTCTTCACATTTGCTTGGAATGTCCGCTTCCTCTGCACACACTTGCGATAGTTTGGGAGAGCCGGTGGACTTTCTGTTTCATTATCCGAATCACATACCTCTGCAAGATCCTTCTCTTCTGGATGGACCATGTAACGGGCAGCAGTTATCTCACAGCGCACACCTGAGTTCGGGCGTCAAGTAGGTCCAAACGAAGTATTGAATTCCGCTTATGTTGTGTCTTGCTAAACGGTAGTGCAACTCTGTATCTGTCCCTTGGCTTCCTGCTCCGCCCACTATAAGCAAAAGGCACGGTAGCTATACACAGCCCTTTATGGTGACAAAGGAAAATTAGTACAACTGTATTTATAGGGTAGCCACAGAGTGTTCCACAAAGTCTTGCTAGAATCTCCGTGAGGGGTGGGGGGGCCGAGAAGCGTCGAGTCAAATGTGCTTGACTCGGATTGGCTGGCATTCTGATCAATCAGGGCATGCCTTCGTCTGGCCTGTGTCCCGCCCAAATGATGTGGTGTTCGGTCATTAGGGATGGATGGCCTCCATACAGCTTAGTTTTACTGTTCAATTTCTGATATTTCTCATATTTTCTCTCCTTTGAGTATGCGAGCGGAAGTAGTCGGATTATTGTCCTTGCCTCGAGTAGCACAAGTTTGATTTAGGGAATATTGCGGGCTGAGGAACCCAGGTTTTCTTCGTATCTGGTTATCAGCCCATGCCAAGCTGGAGCAAGATATAAACTAGTATTACTGTCAACTTGGCCATGCCGGGCTAGAAAAAAGTTACTTGATGTGAAACAACAATACTGGACATGCCCTGGTCGGGCTCGAATAAGAGAATTTGACCCCAGTCAAATATAGAATACAGTGGATCCAGTGATCGCTACTCGATTTCTGGGTGTAATCACGTAGTTTTCATGGCCAAGTACCTCAGTCCTGTTCATATCTACCATCCTTATCGATGAGTACAAGGATAGCCAGTCTTATACGACACTATACAACCGCACCAAACTCGAGATAGTTCAATGATTAAAGCGCAAAGTTGCTGACCTGAAGGTCCGTGGTTCGAACCTAATCTTAGCAACTCCCAGTCAGTATTTTAACCCTCTTGCCTCCTTCGGGCGGCATGGCAGCTAGGCACCGGGAGCGTATTGCGGCTGAATGCTTATATATTTATTTATTACCATTGTTATTATCATTGTTACCAAATCAACGTATCAAAACAGTACTTATCTCCGACGGTTGTTGAAATCTCCCCGTCGAATTCATGCGCCTTTCGACTAGAGGACATCTAATCAAGATACTCTTCATCCAAAGGCCGGTGACTGAGTAGTGTCAGCTAACAGCTGACCTTTTCATACCATTCAGCCTACCGACTCCGCCAGGTATCACAATCAGACTGATGCAAATCTATCAACCCTGGTGTTGTGCTAGTTAATTGCTTCGAATTTGTCAAAAAGCCGCCTGAAGGTTAGTTCGGACGTAACAAATCCTTTGGGAATATCTGTAAGGTGTTTACACCCCGCCTGTATTGTGGACTATTGAATAGATAGAGGTCTAAGTCTCGTAAAACGTTTCGTATACTCATGTGTCCGTTGGTCTGGTCCATACAATGCGAAGGTATTTCGTCGATACATCCCTGGTTTTTAACATCCGCATTGTATTGGCAGTCTGGTAGCTGTTGAACACCATGGTTCCTCGTCCACATCCAGTATTTTATGGCCATACGCCATTCGAATTTCCACCTTTTTTGCTCATCTCATCTCGAATCTGGGCC
Organism: Opisthorchis viverrini; assembly: GCF_000715545.1. Classification (NCBI taxonomy): domain Eukaryota; kingdom Metazoa; phylum Platyhelminthes; class Trematoda; order Opisthorchiida; family Opisthorchiidae; genus Opisthorchis; species Opisthorchis viverrini. Next base: position 53,514 of record NW_008752189.1, on the reverse strand, counting down.
TCATTTATTTTTCCGTACTTTATGTGATTTAACTAACAAGTGTACTATCTTCCCTCCATCTAGCACGCGAGGAGAGAAAGAAACAAGCTACATGCATGGTAAGTGCTTGCCCAATAGTTAACATCGTCTTTCCTGATATATCCGGTTCAAGAGTCGGTTCTCAGTGGCTTCCATCTTGTCAGTTTGCAAATGCATAGGTCTCGCATCATCTGATAGTTCACACACACGGTTGGTTTACAATAGCTCCCTCTTTTGCAGAAGAAGTTAGCGACCTCCCATCTCCACCCCGCAGCGGAAACATGTATGTCAGCGACCATTTACAAAGTTTCCGAACAAAACCTCACATCGATATCTCCAAAGGATTACCTTTTAACTGGTTCAGGAGCGTCTCATGCAGCAGCTGTTCATGAGCTGCGCTCATCAGTTAAAGCCCTGCGGTTTGCGGCCTAATGAAGACTGAATTGATTCCTATCGTCTTTTAGCCACGTCTTCAGTTGTCCTTCGAGGTACCTCCAGGAGATAGCTAAAATCCCGCGATAAATAGTAGGATTAGCAAAACCGAGGTGCGGTTTTCGCAAAAGAACAACTGAATGGTTTGTGGTGATTGGACTGCGTACACTGTGTGCCACTCATTCGGCTGGCTAACGCGCATTCCCAATGCACAGCTGTTCTAATCTTCACATTCTCAGGAAACTAACAAATTTGTGTAAGGGAGCCGGTTCACAGGTTCATTATTGGTGAACAAGACTGTAAAGGCTGGAACCAATGTGCCCTTAACACAGACCGAACGGCTGATTAACTGGACGGAGTTGTGTGGATCGCTTATTCCATATTTCCGTGTATCAAGTACTGATAGTTCATACTCATCCTACCCATCAATAAAACTCCGTCTATGCAGGTCCACTCCAGAGCCCGAGTCTTCCAGGCATCCGTGCACCTGGTGAACATCCGGCGCTCACAGTGAGCCTTCCAGGCATCCTTTCACCTGGTGAACATCCGGCGCTCACATATGCACCATTCTGAGACACAATTTCCACTCCGGCAGCTGGTCTTCCAGTCATTTCTCTCTGAAGATATAGATAGATATATAGACATCAGCCAGCTCTTGAAGACTACGTAAACTCAAGCAAGTAAAAATGCATTACTCACCCAACCGCTTGCCGATGATGTCATCTTGATTGTTGGCGAAGCGTGTACAAGCTCACTGTCAAACTCAGCGGTCACCTGATTGCACCCGAGCTAGCAAAGTTCCGGCACATTTCCAGCTCCGTTGATGGCTAACATCTGAAATCTGATCACCACGTCGGTCTCGGAGAACTCGGCTCTTATGCATTTGTTTGCTTGTAAAGTCTTAGTGGCCATGTGAGATAGATGTGCGCAAACCTGACAATCAACAGACAATTTATAATAGAGAAATCCTGAGAGGTGTTTCAGGAGGAGTGGCAGGCGATGGCGGGTCCTCTGCATCGGTAACTGATGCGGCTCTGGTCTATTTCTGAACGAGGCTAGTTCGTTGATGGACACCTTCGGTAAACTGGTCCTGCAACGGACCAACTTGTGATCTCAATACCAGCAGTAGATGCTACGCACAGTCCGCGCGTCTCATACCCAACCCAATCCAGCCTAATCAGTCCTAGGCTCGTCTGTCTGCGCGTTCATATCATCAGCAACCAAAATGATGTTTGAGTTCTAAGCTTGCTGTAAAAACCATGAAAACTGGCTTTGGCAGGGCTTAAGCGGGTACATTAAACAGGGTGTCGTGAACTTCTGTTTCTCGAGATTATTTCACAGACTTTGACGACTGGACCGCACAGGGGCTAGCGTCAACGAGTATCCTGCCACTCGGTGTTCCAACCTGATATGTATCGGAATCGGGTACGGTCAACGGATATACGCGACCTGAGAATGAGCGCACAACTCCCCAGCTATGACGCGAGCCCAACACCGCACAGGGCTAGCGTCAACGAGTATCCTGCCACTCGGTGTTCCAACCTGATACTCGGTTATGTGTATCCGACCGCAGCGGCCTCTGAGTTATAAGAGGTCTACAGCTGAAAGCAGAGAGTGATGGGATAGTCCGTTCAGTTACAATACTTCACCAGGTAGGAACGAAGTGCTATCGTTCTTTCCCGTTGTCGTAGTATCGGCGGGTCATATATCGAGTCAGCCATTCTGACCGAAGTATAAATAACCTATTTCATTTACCCATTTCGCAACGTGTCACTAATAGAAATGTTTCACTGTTATGGTTGTTTTGTGATAGAAATTTGTGAACCTGATGATCCGGTTCCTTTGGATGGTGGGTACATACCAGACGAGGCGTTTCACGTTCGGCATCCGTTCGAACGACATCTGCAGGTTTCGCTCGAACCCAGAGATGAAGATGCTGCGAGCAAGCACGCGGCTGAGGAAGAAGGGTACGAGGCAATGGGTGCTAGATATGACACATCCATACCGACCAAATCGGCAACTTCGAAAACCCATAGGAATTTTTCCGGACTTCACAGGTTGGTTATTGATTTTCCTTAACTCTTGTTGCAATAAATTTCAGTGTTATTCGTTTCAGAAAACCTTGTGACTTCATCCACATAACACAACACACCGAGTGGACAGTGTGGTAAATTTTACAAAAGTCTTGGATGCTAACGATGCTATGAGGGCACAGATTTCGGGTATAGTTTATCCCATCTCAGGTCATATAGCCATATTGGTTGAGTGAACAAGACTTGCTGAGTACATCCAAGTGTTTCAGACCCGTCTAATCACTATTTTGCACCAATTGTGGGTGCAAAGTTAGCGCAAACAATCCTCCAGAAGCGGACGCATGCTTTAAGACGTTGCACTCCCAATTTTTGGAGGAACGCAGGCTTCTCGGTCGTATCAAAAAGTCCTCCTTTATGGAGGCCACTTATCAACAAAAGGCTCGAGGATGATCTTCCAGCAAGCTCCCCTCCTCATTGGGTTAGACAGTTGACTGAGGGCCACTGGGCGCAGCAACGGGTGTAGTGAAGGGTCAAAATTGTTGACAACAAGTGGGAATCGGTCTGATTACCTCTGTTGCGTATTCAATGAACGCCAGTGGATTTGGCCAAATAATAACGTGACTGGACGACTGGTAGACCATGATCTCAAGCTGTCACCTTGACGTGGTGGTCAGGCCTGGGTGGTGCAATGATCCCGCGGACTACCGTGGCTGGAACTTCGCTCCACCAGGTGCTACTACGCCAGTAAGGTCGAACGGGAGCAGCCAGACCTCGTACTACGAGTAGTCGTGCTAGGGGGCGGTTTGGGGGTGAAGTCATCCTGTCCTCTGTTATAGGCGCGTGAAGGAAGTAAGACGGTTTTCCCAGACGACCAGCATGTCGACGTTCATGGAAATAGCGATACTGCCTTCCCCCAAGGAAAGACGGGCTAGAAAAGGTCGGCCCTGAAACCCGCACACTCCGATTGCCCAAGGTTGACCGTGACCGCCGGCGCATTATTGAATACGTTCGAGATACTCCTGAAACTAGAGTCCGACGATGCTCAAAAGGTACCTGCTGCGCGCAGCCTCATCAGGAGTGAGACAGTAATGCTTTACTCCCTGTGCCCTTGGGTTAGGCCGACCCCCTGCAGCCAAGCAGGTCAGACTTTTGAGTTGGAGGCTAGGGGCAGGGTCCCTGAACAAAGCCCTACATTCTCCCAGTGCCTTAGACATTTGTGTCAAAAGCTCAAGGTTGGTTTCCTCAACCGAACCCGCTTCCTCGGCCTGGGCAACCGGGAAGTATCATTTGCCAACACAGTTCTGTCTCCACTGATGTCCCTTCCCATCACACAAGCAAACGTTGCTGGGTTATTTGACTGCCAGTTACCTGACCGAGGGGCCTTATGCACTATGCTGCCTGCTGGCAACAAACAATACATCTTGCTAAATCCACTAGGTGTTTTTTACATAGGAGCTTTTAACGTCCCTTCATCCCCAGAGCTGAGCGTGCTATGCTGGATTGGATCCCAGTGAACAGTCGCCTTGGCGTCGTCCGGTTATCGAGCTCAATCAAGCTCAGTGCCTCTGCAAATAAAAAGCGGTGCCTGTTTGTAGTGTCGGCTTATGTTCCAACGGACTGCAGCTCCGATGCTAGAATGATACTTTCTATCGAGCGTTATTCCAGTCTCATTCGTCAAGCAAGAATCACTGACATTGTGATTCTTCCAGGCGATATAAATGCCGAAGTCGATCACGGCACCACCAGGTGCACTAAATCACTGGATACCAGACGGAACAGTGGGATTGCTTAAATCTTTAAAAATATCCCGGCCGTTCCATACCGTAACCTGATGCGATGAATTACCAGACGTCAAGTGAGAAGGGAGCGTGCGAGCCGACCGTGAAGTGTAGTGGACACAGATAGCCATGGAAGACGCCCAGAAAACCGATAGTGCCCGAAGATTATTTCAGTTGATCCGTGCGGCCGGTCCCCGGAAACCACGTATGAGCGACTGTCACTGTCAGCTGTAATAACCGCGTACTCGTCGTACAGTGGTTGTAGCTGCCGCAGTTTCGTTCACCGATGTTTTGGGGGGGATAGGTACAATGGGCTGTCAAGTGGTGAGGGGGTTGGAAAAGGAGCTATGCATTGAAGGCAATAGCTTGGATGCACGAGCGCCATAGAGGGCGCGACTGGGCCATATCTGACAATGTCTCTAGCCATTGATGTGGCCCGTCACGGGGTCCCCATCCAGGAAGACGGCAGTGAGCAGCGCGGCCGAGTTTGCTGGTAATTGCTTTCATACTTCGCTGCCAAGTCATTGTTTGACCGCCTCTGGCTCTCTTCCACCCTTCAC
>NW_008752189.1:17277-48004 GCF_000715545.1 Opisthorchis viverrini | reverse complement strand
AGCAAGCGGGATTCCGGCCTGGTAGGAGGTTGCATTGACCAAATCTTCACACCTCGTCAGGTGCTAGAACAACGCCATACGTATAAGCGACCCACAATGCTAGTATTCCTGGATTTCCAAGTCGGCTGTTCTTCTTGACACGCTTGCTCACCAAGGAATGCCTCGGAATTTGGTGAACATAACAACCTCTGTTGTATTCCCAGACTTCCGGATGTATGAGAGTATATGGCGAACTCTCTAAATCTTCCGTACAAAAAGCATTATCCGTTGGAGATGCTCACTCTACATTTTTCTTTAACATCGTGATCGATGGAATCATGAGATGAACGCTGGAAGGTCCCCAAAACCCCGGCGTTCAAAGGCCTGTAACTAAAACTTTGTTGATCTGGAATATGCAGACGACGTCCTTCTCGTCCTGGAAGAGGAGGAGAGGTGCCCGCAGAATGGGACACGTCAACTGTTATTCCGTCCTTAAAAAGGGTATGCGGACGATGTGCGAAAATCACCCTGGCATCAGCCCGGTAGCTGTAGTATCCGAGGTGCTCTCTGGTCTTATCCTTTAAAGATTGACTAAACGCAGTGAGAGACAGATCTGTGGAAACCAAGCTGGTTTCGTCCTGCAAAAATATGTGTAGATCACATCTTCCCCTTCCGACACTGCGACAATGATACTGCTTCCAGCAACCAACAGTGGTGGTCGTTCTGGACTCGATAGCTGCTTTTGATTCTGTGGACCGTCAAGTACAACGACAGTGCCCAGAGCAAAAGTGTCCCCCGTAAATTACTGACCCTTCTTGAGGTGCCATATGCCAACCCCTGCGGATGTGTGAAGGTCTACGGGAAGCTCTCGTCTGAGTTCACCACATCAAGTGGTGTCAGGTATGGCTGTCCTATTTCACCTTTCCTCTTCAACTTTACGACTGATACGATTATGGAAACCTCACAACTAGCCTCTAATGCGTGTGGAGTCGAAGTGCTCCCGAGGCGTCTGCTCACAGATATCGATTACACAGACGACGTAGCTCTTCTTTGATTTGACGCCGAGGTAATGCAAACGGTATTTAATGGCTCAAGGTTTGGCATGTGCTTTACACCTGTAATGTTTAGTGTTAGTGCAAGACTGCATGGGCTCGAAGCCTAACCTGATGTTTCCCGATGAGTCGATTTAAAGGTATACGAGTTTGTCCACCTGGATAGCTGTTTCAGTCCCTGTCGTCTCGCGAAAGATGATATTTCCATCCGATTTGCGATGGCCGGAACAGCTTTTGCGAAACTGCATCGCGTGTGGTGTAGGTGTGGCATAAGCTTATCCGTCAGGCGTCCAGTTTACAATGCTTCGGTGCCATGCGCATCACTATACGAATCAGCAACGTGGCCGCTGCACACCGAAGACGTCAAGACTATCAGCTTTTGACCATAGGTGTCTTCGGGGCATTGTCCGAGTCTGGTGGAACACCGGGTCAGCAATGCCGAAATACGTCGAATGGTTTTCGGAAGAACTCACCCGCCCATGATGGATGAACTGATCACACCCCATAGGCTGCGCTGGCTTGGTCAAGTACTGCATATGCCAAGGGTCTTTTTCGCACAACCATGCGAAGTGTGGAAACCAGTCAGAGAAGGTCAAACAGTGCCTTGACAGACAAGTGTGAAGGCCATTACCAACAAACTCAGCTGCGTTGGTCATTACCATCTCCCTGGACAGGAAGATATTGTCAGACATGGCCCAGTCGTGCCCTCAATGGCGCTCATGCATCCAAGCCATTGCCTTCGGTGCATAGCTCCCTTCCCAATCTCTCCAGTTAACAGTCCACTGACAACATTGCATTTACGCATCAATTACGTCAGCTCCCGCCTCCAATGCGCAGCTACCTACCACACCCCTCCAAATCATCGATGAACGAAACTGTGGCTGGTAATGATGATGATGGTAGGTAGGCGAAGTGAGGCTCATCATAAGTAAATCTTCCTGAATCTATGGAAACGCCGAATTTGGCTACCATGAACGTTCTTTTTCGTATGATATTGCAGCTAGTCTCAGGCTTTTTGTGGCTCACGTCGTTGCTTCGAACCTCTTCACACACTTTAGTGCAGGCGTGCACAAAGACGCCGTTGATTCAACGATTGTCAACGAATCTCGAGTGAACAAACCAGTGACAGATGCCCATGCTGACACCGGTGTCCATCTGTTGGCTCCTTTCAACTCCGCTTTGGGTCCGTCACCGCGGCATGCAGCGGAGTTAGGGACTCTTCAATTGCCAGACGCTTCGTCTCTTGTTGTTCAGTGGTTATACGAGTTGGTAAGTATTGTTTCATGTATGGAAAATGTTTGTCGCATTATACGATAACGTACACATCTAGTCCAAATTGGAACTGATGAAACAACTGGAGACTGGGGCTATAGGTCAGTTCGAATGCGCCATGGCGGACGTTTGAACTAGAGTCGTCGAAACTGCAAGCAGTTATGACCCTCGTTAAGCTGCTCGAGCCTGTACAAGGCTGAATGATGTGTATGTGGTGCTGGACTCTGGTTTATGCATCATTTCAGCTTTGTTTATTCATGGAGACCAGACTAGACTGGCCTTCAAAGCAATGGTTCTCTCTCTCTCTCTGTCTTCAGGAATCCGACCTTCCTGACACTTATCAATAAATCCCCCATCAACTTCTCACCTTTGCTGTGATTATATTGTATTCACTATCGAGTCTTACAACTACCTAGGACGAGTATTAAGTCTGTGGGGGGCGAAATGGACTAAGTGGTTAGAGCGCGAATTTACTGACCGGAAGGTTCGTGGTTCGAACCTGCATCTCGACTTCCCCTGTCTAGACTAGGGCAACCTGGCAGTACCCCAGCTGTCGTGCCTCCTACGTGCGGCATGGCAGCTGGGCACCGAAAGGGCGCTTAAAGGATATAGTTCATGTGCACAACCTTTTGTCTTATGCAGTTCCCCAATCTGCAGGAGGAGCTCGGTCCAGTAGTGTGCTCCTCCATAACCGCCTGTGGATGATACGAAGACCCCGTGATCCTGATATGTGATTGAGTAGGGAACCATTCTCAAAGACCATAAAACATTGATTCCAAGCAACGTTTTTCGAACAGCTGTGCACTTTTTGGTCTTATAGACTGTGGATTGTTTATTCATTTGAAGAATCCTAGCTGAACGTTTGGCAGAGGACTACATGAGTGACTTTGTCTTCAGAAACGCCCCAAGAAAAACTAGAATGACTTATCCCCTACCCACCGAGAAGGTTGTCAGCACGTACTTTGGACTCCTTAAAAGTCGTTTTTCACATTATATGATATTGTCAAAGCACGTGATGCAGATCAACCATGTTCTTCTGCTTCGAACCTGTTCATTTTCGCAGGTTAGTTACTCTTGTTAGATTTAGCGATTGCACTAGAATAATCAGTTGAGAAGGATTTTAAGTCCTTTTGTTGTTCACGTTTTCTGTTAACTGGCTTTGGATCCTGATTTTTCGGAGCTTCTGACGTGTCCCGGTTTGCTGAATCTGGTTAAGCACTGCTATGTCGTCTTCTACGTTGATTTGTTCCAAAATCCCAGGCTGATATTCGATTTTAGGCACTTATTAGAGGGCTCGTGTTCCGGGACTGATAACACCTCGGAATAAAGTCAGTCGAATAATCCAGCTGTCTCGTACAAACAGGTCAAACGGGTGCCGCACCCATGTAACTGATACCAAAATCATTTAAACACAAAGACACATTGATAGCTTGGCGCACCACACAATAATGTGCAAAACCGCACCTTTTTTTATTCAACGGCGTCAATTGGCCTAATTTGTCCCATCCGTCCCATTGTGTTCTATCTGGCTTCGGTCTCTTCGCCTTGGTCAAATTTTGCATGTTGTAGAAAATCCTTGCATAATAATTGTCCTCTCCGAAAGTGGGGTCTTGTGATGTTTTTGGTTTCATGAACCTAATAGCGTATCTCAATGTCAATAAACACAAGCAACAATGTATTCTGGTCCGTTTATGGAACGGAGGCTTGACTGTCTTTTGCTAGGAATGGGTTTGCTTTAAGAGGCAACTGCGTGCCTGTCGGGTGTCTTCGGTAGACGTAACCTTCGGTACAACTATCGCCGTTCTGTTCGTCCATCGGTAATGCCTTGAGTAAACAGGATGCCCAATACCCAATGCTTGTGACGTTAAAGTTTGACTGTTTATCTTTCAGGTTAGACTAGCCGATGCAAAGTTAAGCACAACCGAATTTGAACATGCACGAAAGTTGAAACGATGGGCCATTTTACTTCCAACTTTCAGGTTGAGGCAGGTCACGTTCAGACTGTGTGCACTGCCCTATTGGCTCTTGGCTCTGAACGTTTACGCATCACAGAATGGATTACTGAGGCACGCATCTCCAGTTGGTTCATGGCCTATCTGGGTGAGTATTGCGCACATACTCTGTGGGCTTGTTCTGCCACTGGATATCGTTACCTCCTTCTATGCTGATATCCGACCATATCCGTGCCTTTGTCCTACCGACAGAACTGCTTTCTCGTTTTCGCCTGTGGACCGTTTGCGCCAGGATTATCAAACAGTGTGGCAGTTCCAAAGGTGGCGTGGACAGCGTTCAGGTGCAAAAAGATTTGCGACGTGTCATGGCAATGCAACCCGCTATTCGACCTTTGTGTCGACTAAATAGTGAGTTTCTGGAGGGATTCTCTCTTCACACCGTTTGTGTGTGTGAAGATGAATTTTTGGACCTAGGGCTCCTATTTTGTACCTCATGAAGTCTTCAGCTATGTTTACTGCCCTCTCACTAATCTGATTATTCAAACACTTTATCAAGCTACTTTACGCGACATTTTTGCTCCGTAGAAACCTGTATTCCGCAGGTTCGAATTTATTGACCCTTCAGCTCCACGAGTGGAACGACGGGCGGAGTTGACCGTGATACGAAAACGGCTTCTCTCTCCGTTCAAAATAACTCCGCACCACTGGACGAGGTAGGCCCTACGAAAGACACACCACAGCTTAGCTGTGACCTTGACATAGCGGCCGAAACTGAATTAATCTGCGGTCTCGCGAATTAATCGTTCGGCTGTAACATCAATCCGGTGCGTAGCTGCCATGTCACAAGAAGGAAGCACTGCCAGGTTGTTCAATCTTAGACAGGAGCAGTTGAGGTTGGTTTCGAACCAAGGACCTTCCGGGTGGTAAGTTCGAGCCTTAACCACTGAGCTATTTTGTTCCACTTTCCCACGAACTACTCTGGATGGAACTTTGTCCCAAAAGTTCGACTATTCTAGGACTCTGATAGTGGGTAACCGGTCCGTATGCTACTATCCTGCTACGAGATCGAGTCATTCGATAGAAGTATGGACACAGCATCATATGTCCCCCGGACAACCCCAGCATTCCCACCTGGATGGAAGTAGTGGTGCTGCCCAAGGCTAGTTAGGAGCCCTAGGAACCGTGCACTTCGGCCATCCGACGGTTGACAGTCGTCGTCGACAACACAACCAATATGGTCATATTTTGCCGAAATTTCAATGGCTTCAAGCAGGCTCCCTCAGAAGTCGCTTTCTCTCTCCCCTTCTCAAGTCAGATGTTAAGTCACAGTCTAAGGCCAAGATTCGGAAACAAAATCCTACCTTTTGCAACCGCCGTGTGAGTCAACTGTCCAAGGTAAAGTACCTCAAGCAGGCTTCTGCCATCACTGCACTGACGACGTCCCCTAGAATGGTAACGAGACGCTTGCAAGCCAACTGCCACATGATCAACAGTCAATAAATTGACCCGAGCTACCAATATTTAAACATACTTCCAAAGGGCCAGCTTACATTCAAAACTGTCGCTGCTTTTGGAACACGTGCACATTCTTAGATCACGATCGTTTCCGTTCGATCAAGAGGACACTCATTCGTCAGTATGGCAGTTGCTGCATGCAAAGTTGAGCTCTCAAAGCAGTCTGTCAACAACAACCCTCTAGACGGCTCTCGGGGCTGAAAGAAACCAATCGGCCAAATGAAAACTAGCCCGAAATTTACGGTGCGATGAATTCAACGTTTCACCGTACGCACCTCATGATACAGTCACGGCTCGACTCATCTTAGATCTCACAACTATCCGTGCACCTAACCTTGGCAAGAAACATGATCTTATCAGGAGGAGAATACGATTCTTCGAATCCTGTTGAACCACGGTTGACCCGCATTCTGAAAACCGAGAACTGATGACTAAAGGGGTCCGAGAAATCGAAGAGGCGACAGTAGTTGAACTTTATTTGAACTTGTCCGCAACACTAGGCCAAGGAAACTGCTGATCAGTGTATCCATCAATGAGGAATGTAACCCTGCAACTTATTCCAGTTCACTTCGTGTGCCTCTCCGAGTAAGACATTTCGAGTCATTCAGGATAGCTGTGGTTAGGGCGTGACTGACCTTCATAGGTTTTGGCAACCTGGCAGTACCTCGTCTTTTGTGCTTCACCAACAGGTTGCCTCGGTTAAACGGTTTTTGCTTGTTAGTATGGTCACAAGTCATCTTGGCTCAGGCACCACATACAACGATGAGTGCACTCGCGGGTCCATCGTGGGTTGTGAACCACTGGATTTCATCGGAAGGCAAGGTTGAAAAAGCTGCAAGTTTTAAGGAGAAACAAAGCACCCAACCATGAATGTCTTACTCAGTTTTTTAAGACGGCGGATATGGCTTATTCATTTTGACTGGCTTTGTTTTCAACGTAGCCACACTTCTCCAGTTTTCATAGTTCAAAAGTCTTGGAGTGCTTAAAACTCTGGGGAGAGCATTCCTCTTAGTTTATCACCAAAAGTGGTGTAGTCGATCAGTTATCGAAAAAAATGCTTGTAGTGTTGGCTACCTTCGGCGGAAGCTTTTTTCTGGCCAGATCTTTTGGATCATGTGTGTGTGTGTAAAAAATATTGCGTCACCTGGCCAAGATTCCATCTCAGTGAAAAATGCTCCCAGTGGTCTAAATAACGTTGCCGCGGTTAAAAGCTATTAGACACGAAACCAAACATCTGACCTGTACAGTTTTTTTTAAAGTGAACACTCAAATGTTTTCTTGAACTTTCATAAACGTTCTGTGGATATTAGACAATCATAAACCAGCACTGCAAAGTGTTTCCATAATTTTCGTAGGAACCTTCCGCCTCCGTCAGATACGGAGGTGAATCCTGGCCACAGGACAATAGGCTGCTTGCATGCTTCATCCACACTGTTACACTGGTTTGACCTGTTCCCTTATAGGTTGACCTAGAACAAAGTTGCCGTACGTATTCCCGGGCTTCGTACTGACCTCTCCACCCTTCGTAATAATTAACACTGATTTCTTGTTTGTATCTCAACGCAGCGGAGGCTGAATCAGATACCTACAAGAGCACAACCATGGGGCTCTCTGACAGCAAACAGGAGTCTAGTATTCGAACTCGTTGGAAAAGCGGTAGTACGGGTGGAGCCACAAGTCTGCTCAACTCCACATCAATGAGTGCTCTGGCGCCAGACGTTTCTTCGGCCAATCAGACCTCCACCACATTGTCCATTCATTGCGGTCGCTGTTCGAAACGTTTTGTTGCCACTGAGGCGACCCAGCTGGCTACCGGACACGCCGGTTGGGCTTGCTCACGGCACGCGAGCACAGCCGACGCAATCAACGCCACATGCGCTTTATGCCACCAGACAGTTCGTGGATTGTTTGTTTGGTGTCGGGGATGCAGCCACGGCGGCCATTTGGAACACATGCAAGTTAGTGCACATTGGAACACAATTGAAACCGTTAATTTGACACCGCTTACTTAGAAGAGAGAACGGCTAGGGGCACTGACACTGCTGTGGTAGCGACAAAAGAATTTCAACGCACACTGATAATGCAGATACAATCTAGTGTTTTGCCTGTTCGTACGATCTTCCATATCCGTTATTATCCTGAATTTCACCGTATTTTTATTGGCATCCTTCCAAAAAGGTCGGTTTTCACTAGTAGTTGAACTCATTCAGGTGTCTTGTTTATACTACCGGCCTAAATGGCTGATAACATAATCGTTCAGCTGTAGCACCCTTTCAGTGCCTAGCCGCCATGCCACACGAGGGCTGGAATACTGTCAGGTTGCTCAAGCCTAGACAGGGGAAGTCGAGTGGAAGAGGTCGGGTTCGAACCACGGATCTTCCGGTTAGTAAATTCATGCTCGAACCACTTGAGCCATCTTGATAACATGCACTCCTATGAGATTTGTTTGGCAGGTCGAGTTCACGGATCTTCCGGTTAGTAAATTCATGCTCGAACCACTTGAGCCATCTTGATAACATGCACTCCTATAAGATTTGTTTGGCTTGTTATAACACTGTAAGAGGCTGCACTCATTAAAATCAGTGTGGTTCGAGTATCGCGTTAGTAAACTGCCGGACTCGTGGATGGGTACCGCCGCTCAGCCGGATGATATGGGACATAATCCTATCCTAGCAACAACGCTTTTGACTTGGGTAGATACGCCACATACATCATTGATGAGTACGGGCAACCCTCCGACTGCGAGGAACTGTCTGATGACACAAGTAAGCCATAAGCTACACGGGAAATCGGGGGACCGCAACTACAACACGATCCCCAAGTAGAGGACTGCGCCCACCTGATGAGCCCCCAGAAGGGCAAAACCGGTCGTGGCCTGTCGAAGAGTTTTCAGGAACCTTGTGAGTAGTGTCCTTTATGAAAATATACTGCGATATCTCGAATATCGTGCCAACTGAAACATCAGGCGGTCTGTGTGCGGCACATTCAGTTGTAGAATACCATAAACGAGAGATTCAGTTGAGTTTCTCGTGAAAACCAATTTGAGTGGCAAACAGTCCAACTTTGGTTCAAGTGGAACATAAGGTCGGCGGAAACTCGGGGACTGCGCCTACCTGGTGAGCCCCAAAAAGGGCTTAACCGGTCGTGGACTGTCGAAGAGTTTTCAGCAACCTTTATGAAAACTCTCCGACCAGTTTTCTCGCAAGGAAACACACTTTGATGTTTCAAGAATCGTACGAAGATTGAGACGGCCTTGTGCAGCACATTCACAACGCCACCATAAATGATTGATCTAGTTGGATTCAGTTGAACCAAACAGATGCGCACGTGAGTGTGTTTCGCGGCGCTCGGTATTCGCACAATGGAATTGCGTTTTCGAAAGCTATGACGTGTCCCTGATGGACTAAAGCAGTTGGGTAGTTGAGTTCAGAGTACCAGTCCAAACTTCTGAGCCCCATTTAGGCATCCCGGTGGCTCAGCGATGCTGGGAAATCATTCCACCAGCCTTTTCCGCCAGAGGTATGATTGCTCCAGTGGACGATAAAACTTGGCGAGCTGCAGAAATATGAACGGAGATTAAAATGGTTTTTGGCTTGAGCACATATGCAACAAAATGCAACATTTTGACGCAAAACGTTTTGCTCCACTCGTAAAGGTTTTGCAGCCGGGATCATTGTGCGGCTAATGGGCGCCGTATTTCGAGTTTTTTTGCTCCACTGAGGTACGTCTTCTCAGTGCACAGAGTGCCTTTTTCCATGTAGTCATTTGTAACCCCTGGTCAAAACCAGTGGTCCATTGGTGGTCATCCTTGCCCATAAGTCGGAATACGACTATAATTTTGTATTTCATACCAACGTGAAGCAATTATTGTTCAGACTATTCTATCTCACAAATCGAATAGACAAGAAAAAAATCGTTCAGCTGTAGCACCCTCTCGGTGCCTAACTGCCATGCCACCCGAAGGTTGCACGAGGGCTGGGATACTGCCAGGTTGCCCAAGCCTAGACAGGGGAAGTCGAGAGGCGGAGGCCGGATTCGAACCACGGACCTTCCGGTCAGTAAATTCGCGCTCTAACTACTAGGGCCACGTCCGCCCCGAATATACAAGAAGTAACATCAATGCCATCATTTGCACCAAACGGGTTGACCCTGCTCTTGTGATGAACAGCTTGATCCGTAAGACAGCTAAAAGCTGAGAACTTTAACGATGAGACCTGGCCAAGGAACTGCACAACCATGTGTGCCTCCTTGAGTAGTCACACTTTCTTTCACACGTCTCGGATGGTCATTTGCTCGTCGCCCAAATCTTCAACAGTATTTGCCTAGGTAGCATTCCTGGTTAAGCACGATTCCGGGTGAATCACCACCCTGAAATACTCACCCTAAAAAGCCTCGAAGTTCATTTTTCCCTTCCATGGGATCGTCATGACATTAATTCCAAATTCCGAACACAACGGACCACTCGTATTGCTCTCATTTCCTTGTAGGCGTGGCTCAGCAGACGCTCGGAGTGCCCAACCGGTTGTGGACATCGTTGTGAATACGGATAATAATCCGATAGCAGCCACTTGCTTCCCCGTCGATCCTTATTAATATCCGCAACTTTCGAATGTGATTTACAAGCGCATTAACTTGATATCTTATATTGCAATAGAACGTATTTTTTCTACTGTCCAGTTCGTCCTTATTGATCATTGGGAGCGTTGAACTATTTTCTAGGTGTAACAGAAATTCTCCAGTGTAATTCAGAGCAGGCGAATGGACGTTTTAATATAATACACGAGCCATGTGGAGGCGTACGTGAGTTGGTATTCCATGTGTATCGATCCACCCACAGCACTGAACGGTTTTTTGGTCTGAAGGCGGTTTTTACTCGCCATCACTTTGTGTTCTTCCGCACCTCGGCCCTCTACTTCCCTTAGCTTACAGGACACTGGTTGTCGCAGCTAAACAACTTTCCCAGTCAAACCGTCCAGCTGTAGCACCTTTTCGGTGCCTAGCTGCCATGCCACACGAATGAGGCACGAGGGCTGGGATACTGTCAGGTCGCCGAAGCCTAGACAGGAGAAGTCGAGAGGCAGAGGTCGGGTTCGAAACACGGACATTCCGGTCAGTAACTTCGCGTTCTAACCACTTGGGCCATCTCGCCCCCGTTTTCAAGTCAACCCTGCACTGATGGTGTCACTTCGATTGGAGATGAAGAGTTTGCAATCCAACTTGTAAACTAGGTGAACAGACCAACAACCAATCAGCGCACATCGCGAACGACTTTCCGATTGAATAATTACCAGTGGATGGATGAATTCCTTTCAGTGCGGAGTTGTTTATTAACGAACAAGAACTAAGCGCTTACAATCCATTAGACACGAAAGTGAATATCTCATCTTCACAAAGTTCCTGAAAAGTTAACGTTCTCAAGCGTTCCCTTGAATGCGTAATCCGTGCTCAATCAAAGAGAATCTGCGAAGCAGTTTTCAAAAGATTCGAATGGTGGAGCTATTAATAAAATGAGGCAACAGCAGTTTCCCTTTTCTAAAACGTAATCGCTTGATTCCTGATGACAACCGAAAAAGCGATACGTCATGTATACCTCGCAGTCTAATGAATGTATCTTGCGGATGGTCTGTGATTCAGGTTAAAAGACCTTGTCACCAGTATATTCCAGTTCGACGATCAGTGTGAGATAGGTCATCTGTTGCATGGTTCATCAAGTTGAATTGTCAAATCTGCTATCCATGCGCGGGAGGTGATCGGTAATCTATGGTGCAAAGCACGACGAAATAGGGTTGTCAAATCGTTATAAACGAATGAAACCTCCCAGAGAATTCCCTAAAACTTGGTACGGAAACTTCTCCCAGAAGCAAACTAGTCGACATAGAAGTTCGGCTGTCGCAGAAAACCAAAGAATCGGTTGACCCTCAAGATGGGGACATCCCTTTATATGAAGCTATTTTGACCGGATTGAAGGAGAGATCACTCTAACTGCTGACGTCGTCACCAGGCAGTTGTTAGTTTGATGAGTGAATTTCTTCGCACGTGCTGGAAATTCTATGGATTCTCTTAACACGTCCGATTAGGTCATTTCTTACTGATAAGTCTTGGTGTCTTTGAGTGTATGAGCGCTTTTCGGAGCAGCGATCACGATGTTCGCTATGCTACTTGAGCATCGATCACTTATCTGATTTCCCTCAGCCTGAACAGTCAACAATCGTAGATGTTTTCATACACAACAGTATGCGTATTGAATCTAACTTGACCTTATGATGGTCCCTCCCCATGCATTTGTCTAATCCACTCTCCACTTGCTTTGCTTATCTGCACCTCCCGCTCAACTTATGGCAAAGGCTGTCGTCTCCGTGCCTGAATGTGTGTAGCTGACCTACTTACCCACGCGCGTTCGTGAAGGCTGTCGCGTGCCTGAATGTGTGTAGCTGACCTACTTACCCACGCGCGTTCGTGTCCCGTTTTCTGAGCATGTCTTGACTTGTTTCCTTCCCAGTTCCGTGTGATCGCACGGCCACAGAGAATCACGAGACTCGTTGGACGGGACTACCGCAACCCACACTACTGGGCCAGCATTCTGCTCACCGTTGTTCTCGTGTGCGGACGTTGGCACTGCACTATGCTGGTCAGTGACAGACTGACAGACTTGTTGACGCTGCCAACGTGGACAATTGAAGTTTGTTGTATACATTTGCTTACCCTTGTGTAAATAGTACCGTAGAATTTCGAACCCAGTTCTTTTAATATTCGGACCTACGCGTCACTCAAAGTTCCGTATCGGTAACCTCAACGGTGTGTATCTGTACCCTTATCCAGGGGTGTTCAGGTTGTTCCGTGCTTGCAAGCATTTCCCTTAGGAGTCCCTCTAAGTCTCGCGATGACATTTATTTCGGAGCTGTCATTTCGCTGTCTGCTTGGAAGCCTTTCTTGTCTAGTGCGACAGTGAATTCCGTTGCACATTTGTATCAGCCGCAGCTTGTTCTTAACATGTTGATCGAAGCCTAGTCATAACCAAAACAGTCTTTGAAAACCACTTACAGAAGGAATCCCTCCTCCTAGTTAGTTCACCAAACTCAAAACGAAAGTAAATGCTGCAATTTTATGGTTTTCAAACTGCGTTTGAAGTATAGAGATCAAGGTAACATTGGGAAGTATCAAGGTCACAACAACAGACTACCGCGGCGCACACAATGTGATGCGATCCTGTGTGTGGACCTGAGAGTTAAGTGAAAAACTAGTAGGATGTGCTGTGTATGTGTCGCTACATTTGGTTCTGTCGGATGCGTTCTGTGATGGCCCTCACAACGTCGCGTGTCTTGTGCTGTCCACCCAAATCACGAGTGCGAATCTTTTGCACCCCAACCACGTGAAAGATGGCATCCCAAATTTGTCTCGCTTCGTCCATGTGATCTACAATTAGGAGAGTTTGGATAATCGAATAAACAAGTAAGGCTGTGCGGGATTACTGTGAGCGATTGTGTAACAAATGATGGCTGATTTGGCGGCTATTATCACATTCCATTGATACACAAAAGTGTCGCAGCGCTTTGCACATGCGACACACCAGCTCGGTCCATGTCAAATAGGGCAGGTTCGTTCACCCTAAATCCGGGGTAAGTCAAGGGTCAAGGTGAGAGTCCCTGACTAATAGGTACATCATTCAGAATTACTCTTCAGTTATCGGTCGTGCCCAGGCAATCCGGAAACCTATTCGCCTCTTTCTCCCTCCGGATTGCATGGCATTTATGCCACAGATTGACCCTGATACGAACAGGAACACGCCAACTGGATGGATTCGTAGTGTCTATGCTACACAAAAAAACAATACAGAAATCAGCCGTTGACCAAGCGCGGTGGCTCTGATCAAGACTCGTTACCGACGAATCTAAATTCAGTCCAGAAAGAGCAGTATGTGCTTAATAAGTAGGATTTTCATCTTCCTTAAAAAATCCGTCTGAGCATGTCTTGACTTGTTTCCCCATGAGTTCCGTGTGATCGCACGGCCACAGAGAATCACGAGACTCGTTGGACGGGACTACCGCAACCCACACTACTGGGCCAGCATTCTGCTCACCGTTGTTCTCGTGTGCGGACGTTGGCACTGCACTATGCTGGTCAGTGACAGACTGACAGACTTGTTGACGCTGCCAACGTGGACAATTGAAGTTTGTTGTATACATTTGCTTACCCTTGTGTAAATAGTACCGTAGAATTTCGAACCCAGTTCTTTTAATATTCGGACCTACGCGTCACTCAAAGTTCCGTATCGGTAACCTCAACGGTGTGTATCTGTACCCTTATCCAGGGGTGTTCAGGTTGTTCCGTGCTTGCAAGCATTTCCCTTAGGAGTCCCTCTAAGTCTCGCGATGACATTTATTTCGGAGCTGTCATTTCGCTGTCTGCTTGGAAGCCTTTCTTGTCTAGTGCGACAGTGAATTCCGTTGCACATTTGTATCAGCCGCAGCTTGTTCTTAACATGTTGATCGAAGCCTAGTCATAACCAAAACAGTCTTTGAAAACCACTTACAGAAGGAATCCCTCCTCCTAGTTAGTTCACCAAACTCAAAACGAAAGTAAATGCTGCAATTTTATGGTTTTCAAACTGCGTTTGAAGTATAGAGATCAAGGTAACATTGGGAAGTATCAAGGTCACAACAACAGACTACCGCGGCGCACACAATGTGATGCGATCCTGTGTGTGGACCTGAGAGTTAAGTGAAAAACTAGTAGGATGTGCTGTGGATGTGTCGCTACATTTGGTTCTGTCGGATGCGTTCTGTGATGGCCCTCACAACGTCGCGTGTCTTGTGCTGTCCACCCAAATCACGAGTGCGAATCTTTTGCACCCCAACCACGTGAAAGATGGCATCCCAAATTTGTCTCGCTTCGTCCATGTGATCTACAATTAGGAGAGTTTGGATAATCGAATAAACAAGTAAGGCTGTGCGGGATTACTGTGAGCGATTGTGTAACAAATGATGGCTGATTTGGCGGCTATTATCACATTCCATTGATACACAAAAGTGTCGCAGCGCTTTGCACATGCGACACACCAGCTCGGTCCATGTCAAATAGGGCAGGTTCGTTCACCCTAAATCCGGGGTAAGTCAAGGGTCAAGGTGAGAGTCCCTGACTAATAGGTACATCATTCAGAATTACTCTTCAGTTATCGGTCGTGCCCAGGCAATCCGGAAACCTATTCGCCTCTTTCTCCCTCCGGATTGCATGGCATTTATGCCACAGATTGACCCTGATACGAACAGGAACACGCCAACTGGATGGATTCGTAGTGTCTATGCTACACAAAAAAACAATACAGAAATCAGCCGTTGACCAAGCGCGGTGGCTCTGATCAAGACTCGTTACCGACGAATCTAAATTCAGTCCAGAAAGAGCAGTATGTGCTTAATAAGTAGGATTTTCATCTTCCTTAAAAAATCCGACCTATTCCGAAGTAGAATGGTGCCAAGTGAAACTGTTTCTGGCGGTCTGATGTACCAGACCCATAAATTTGAGGGCAACCAGGTTTTTTTTGAAGACCCCTGTATCAAAAACCAATAAGTGTCCAGCCAACACAGTGAATACTCACTCAGGTATTCTAACAAATGTGCCGCGGTTAGCAACATCGCACACGGATTCGCCAGATTTTTTCCCACCAAGGAACGTCCGGAGTTTCGAGTGCCCATCTCGAACAGGGCATTTCGTTCTCCCAGATTTACACCGCTTGCCAAGCCTGCACCACCAACCAAACCGGCCGCAATGTTGCCAACAATATTCCCGTATAAGTTGGGCAGAACGATGACATCGAATTGCTGGGGTCTGCTCACTAGCTGCATGCACGTGTTGTCAATGATCATTGCGTTGAATTCGATCTGAAGCAAGAATAAAAATGTGTTTCGGAGTGATTCTAATGAAAAAATACCCAGAAAGTAAGTCGTTCGGTGCATGCACATAGACCAAGATACGGTGGGCAGTCGACCCTGAAATGTCAATTTTTGGACGTCTTCTGATGAATATGTGAGGGCGCATGTGGAGTCCCTATCAGTTAGTTTACCGGGTGGAATAGCCAAGGCCACAATCTTTGAATGAGCAGGGTTTGATTGTCCAAATACTTCTGGCGATCTATTTACTTCCTGAATCAATCAAGTGTACTTCCATTTCTGCATGCTGAAATCTGTTACGCTTCATCATGTCGCCATTTGCTAGTAAACCAATCCAAAAGAAGACAGCGCTTATTTTCATAAAGGAAACTACTCACAAGGTTGCTGAAAACCCTTCGACCTTGCGAGTAGTTTCCTTTATGAGAATATACTGCGATATCTCGAGTATCGTGCCAACTGAAACATGAGGCGGCCTGTGTGCAGCACATTCAGTTGTAGAATATCATAGACGGGAAATTCAGTTGAGTCTCTCGTGAAAACCAAATTGATTTGCAACTGAATGTACTTCTGGAAGACAGCGCTTAGTTAAGAAAAACGAACATCGAGGCCCGGCGACATTTTCAAACGAACTTACTTGAGGGTATGCTTTTGCAACATCACTACATGTGTCCAGGAACAGTCCATCGCCAAGTTTCATGATGTTTGCCTTGTGCACGGCGGTTACCTTCTTCCGGTTGTGTCGGATGGCATAGTTGAAAGCGAAGTGAGCGATCCTTGAACAACAAATTTTGGGGGATTATTTTGGTAGTAATTCAACTGTCATAATGCGATATTAAGCAACAACATGCTAGACTGGTGGGGTACATCGGCTAAGGAGTGTGTGAATACTCTTGTTTGAGTCTGATCTAACCACCAGACCCACTGATCTCTTGCGGATTGTGTGTCAGCTGTGTATCACAGAAGATTCATCAGCACATGAACCCAGGACTTTCGGCATCCTTAATGTAACGAGGAATCGCCTACCTATCGTGTTGAACAACATCCGACGGCAAACGTTTAACAATTCGGGACACAAACCAAAGGGTGGGGTGTGAAAGATAACTCACCGTCTGGACTTCTCCGCTGTGATTACTTTCAGTGACTCCACCACTCCAGGTACGTTTTCATGTTCAAGCTGAAGTGATCACAAAAGACAGCAGACAAGGATTATGTTATTTTCTTGCTAAAAAAATTAGTTTGCGACCTTTTGAGAACGCCTTGCGTCTGTCTAGTGGTAGAACAAGGAGGCCTTAGGCAAGACGCATTGGGGCATTGTTGGAACCCTTCGTAGAAACGATCCATCTACCCATAAAGGAAGGACGACAAATGGCCAGTTGGAAAAATCCATTCAACACCATGCTTGCAACCACGTTCTACGTGATGGTGGATACTACTGATGGGGGTATGCGAGTAGTCTTTTCTCGTAAAACCGCCTCGCGTCTTTTGAAAACTGAGATCTATCACGGAATTTGTGGAATGGCATTTGCTTGCATTTGAGCAACAGTCAATGAATATCCAGGAAAGTTCAGGAAGACGAAGAAGATGGATATTCAGTTTCATCAAACAAGATACATATGAGAGTTCTGCTTCCCTGTCCAATAGTCGGTAACTGTTCACTTGGCGTTTTCTAATAAACAACTCCGCAGCGAAGGCCATCTTTCTTTCACTAGTATTGTCATTGTGGCTCCATGAAGGATTAATATATGGGTGGACTTGACTCGTTGAACCAAAATATCACGTATGGGTCGACTCAACTCACAGGTGATCTACTCTCATCAAAGTACAAGAGTTTTGGCACTTGGTTCGGTAAAGCCGATAACTTCCGTGTACAGTGAGTCAGTTTCAAGTAAAAACCAATCCTGACTAACAAGCCTTGGAGGAACTGGTGCCACGAATAAATAAAGAAAAATCGTCCAGCTGTAACACAATTTCGGTGCCTAGCTGCCAAGCCACCCGACAGTAGCACGAGGGCTGAGATCATGCCAGGTTGTCCAAGCCTAGACAGGAGAAGTCTAGAACTCAGCAGGGGCTGAGTTCGAATTACGAACATTCCGGTCAGTGAATTCACGCTCTAACCATTCATACAAGTGACCATTGTTAAAGAACGATGCGTAAGTCATTGTCTCGCAGGACGACGAGAAACCAATTTCAAAAGGTGGTGGGCCACTTTTGTCCCTTGCAGTAACCGAAGGATTGTATCCTAGGCGATAGTCGTTTTAAAGCAGGTAAGATGAGCCTCAGGTGCTATACATCTTCGGTATACGTAGTTATGAAACTGTTAGAAGGGTTAGCCTTTGGAGACTAGGATCCTGAAGGAGAGCAGTGGTTGGTGACCTAATGCAGCATCCTAAGTTGATCAGTGGACAGAGATTAACAGAATATTACTTAGTCTCAACGACAAATTCCATTGCCAACTTGAACACTAAGTTATTCAAAAACTACCGGGAGGCTTAAGCCGTTGGGTCAGTCTACAAAATTCAGGAAGACGTACGAGGTTGCTTCATGTCTTCGCCACTCAAAGGGGTCCATCTGAAGCACTTCGATAAACGTCGCGGGTTATGTAAACGAATATATATATATATATATATATATATATATATATATATATATATATATATATATATATATATATATATATATATATATATATATATATATATATATATATATATATATATATATATATATATATATATATATATATATATATATATATATATATATATATATATATATATATATATATATATATATATATATATATATATATATATATATATATATATATATATATATATATATATATATATATATATATATATATATATATATATATATATATATATATATATATATATATATATATATATGCGATACATATGTCGAATGTATAAGTCATCAAATATCATGGGTTCGCAAGACCATCTTATCGTTGTATGAAGTATGATATATACAACCCTATAGCCCGAAGGTTAGGAATATGTGTTAAATATGCTTGTGCTGCGTTACTAACGATTGTTCTGTGTTATGTTTCGATAACGTAGCGAGCAAACAATAATATGAGCGGACTGCGACGATATTCTATCCCCAGCTTTGTTGCCTGATCCCGACTCCTAGCACAGATGAAACCTTGGACACAACTATAATGGTGATTGGCTTGTTCGCTGAGCTGGGAAATTTGATTGCAAACGTTTCATCACCAATCAAGGAGACATCATCAGTGCGTTGTGTATCGAAGTGGTGCGTAACGATGGGTTGATGGTTGTGCACTACCTGAGCTACCAACATTGCCTCTATAGAAAACAACTGTAATGCTCCGAGGCGATTTACGGAAAAGCGACACTGAATATATATATATATATATATATATATATATATATATATATATATATATATATATATATATATATATATATATATATATATATATATATATATATATATATATATATATTCGTAGTTTGCCGGAAGTTCATTAGCACGCATAAAGGTACAAAGTTTTTGAGGACATTGATATCGTCAACATTTCGATGATACCCTTACTTGCTGATGATCATAAGCATAAATGATGAATATAAAAACGCGATCTTGGCGGAACATACTACCCGTAATGTTGCTGAAAACTATTCAAAAACCCATTACAGATTGCAGCTTTCTCGGGCCCATTAGGTAGGCAAAGTCTCTGAATGCCCATCAACCTTATGTACCCCTCGAATACTATATTGTACGCAATTAGCGAAGTACACAGCTGCAAATTAATTAAATAGTGGAGGGAGACTTAGCCGAATCCTAGCTGAACCTCCCGTTTATATCACGGGTTTCGTCAAATAAGTTGATCGGAACCGTTCAGATCGAATACTTTGCGAACGCCATGGTAACAGCCCGCTGACCTTGGTTCTCAAACGAGCTGCAGTGGTTACTCAATTTGGCCCATTTAAAGGAATCAAGTTAAAACGAAGCATGATGCTGCATTCATTAACAGACCGGATAGTGTTCTCTAGGGATGAATGCACTAAAAGTGAGAGTTTGGTTAGGAAAACCCACATGAAGCAAGAAAAAATGCCCGAAATCATCTCTCGAGTACTGTCTGTGCCGCTCAGTTGAGGATCCAAGCTTGTTTCAAGTGTTCCGATCGATTACACGTACGATAGCCAACTAGTTGTTCCACCCACCTGAATCACCTAGCATGGTTCCCAAACTGATAACAAAGTACATCAGCCCTCGCTACTGCTTCAAAAACAGCACTGAGAACACTGAATAGGCCTTCGAACAATCACAGCAAATCGTAACAACTCCAAGTCAGATTTTCGCACCGTTTACCGATTCCTTATTTATATTTGTACACGCTAGTTGAGATGTCTTCGAAAGCACTAGTCCCCAAAAACCTCGATTTTCTAGCATTGTCGAAATCTCCGTTTGGATGGGTAGTAAAATAATGCAACCTATGGTATCTAGGTCCCATCACTGTTGATTTTTGGATGACGTGTAAAGACCGGTCCGAAACGGATGGGAGAAATATTCCAAATTTCAGACTTAAAAATATTAGTTAATCGGTTCCTAGTAGATTTGCTTCCACACAGAGAGGCCAATTCTCAGAAGAGGTCATCATCATCACTATCATCAAAGACAACAACATCAGTGTTGGCAGTGATGCTTCACTGCCGTACCAGAACAGGTCAACCCTTCCAGATAAAGGCGGACGGGGCAAAACAAACAAACCAACATCGTGCGTAAATAACAAGGGTACGATTAGGCTCAAAAAACCAAACGTACCCGACTGTACTCTCCTTCCGTGTTCTCGCGAATAATCACAATGTCCACGTTTTGGTGTCGTGTATCGATACCGGGGAAATTACGACAGCGCTGAACGAACGCATACAGATTGAGTTGTGTGCGTAAAGCCAAATTCCGTGACGATTGGCCTGAACATGCGGTACAGGGGTTAAAGAAAATCTTATCCTCGTGGTAGCGAGAGGAGGATGGAGATATCGACTATCGCTCGTTAACAAAAACCCTGATAACTTGATAGAAACACTAAACTGAGTTCATCGTTTCCATGTGAAGAATGTCACTGCGGAGCATTTAATCGCTCCCCTTTTAACCCGCAATGACCGAACTAGGATGGTTTCTGATAGCGTTCTACTGAGCGTGACTTATCAATGACTTGGTAGTTGGTACATCGACTAAAGACACGCGTGCACCTATTGTTTTATGACTCCTCAGGACAATTTCGATCTGATCAGTGATATCTCTGCAGCATGCTTTCATGACATGAAATAATCGTTTTGCAGGAAGTGTGCATGTGCGACAGGTACCAACCACATGGAACAATCATCAGGCACAACTTATGGCATCGTTTTTAAGAGGCTTCAGAGAAATCCAAAACTGCGTCCCAATTCGCGACCGCGATTTGGTCCGCATATCCACGATCCTTCTCATAATCTGGGTAGTGCAGTGTGGCGTTCTCTTGATGCTCACATCTTATGTTGAGGGCTATAAAGCGTTGGAAAACATCTTACATAACCAGTTATTCAATCAGAAAATGATTATCAACTGCTGAAACACACCAAAGAGGGTTGCTCACCATGAAGTAAACCCCTACCAACAGAACAGGATTTGCGTTCCGCACGCTTTTTTAAGGGGCTCAACTGACGTTCCCGTGGTTCGCACACTAAGTGCAACCTGCAGTACGTGCCGTAGATTATCACTCCTCTGTACTCGTTTACCTACGGTGATCACTGAGAGGCTAACCTCGTTTGGTTTGACTCATCTATCACCCGCAGGCAGCCATTCGGAGCTATGAGGGAGAGTTGGCTGTCACGTAAGAATCAAACACTGACCAGCTGCTTCGTGGAGGCTCAACAGTCAGACGCACCGCTGCCACGACACCTCACATATACACAACTTCTTACTGACTGGATCACAGGGAGAAATATTTGAGGCTGTTTAACCTTGTGTTTATAATTAGTGAGGAGAATTTGAGGCTCCAGTCAGAATTTCACCTTGAAAATGAAGCCAACCTATGGCGAAAAGCACTGGATCGAGGCATCAGCAGTATGTCTCTTACGTATCACCGAGTGACTCCAACCCGCAGTCTCCCGGTTGGTGATTGGAATTAATTCCGTTCCGCCATAAGCGACCGATTAGTGTTGCTTGCTGGATGGAAGTATGTCACCTGCGAGTAGATTCGACATACACATGTGGCGACAGATTGCCTGAGTGAATGTCTGGAGGTGTAGGCACCTCGGAATGATTGTGTTAAGCTAGCACTAAATCCCTCCCCCATCCACCTTTATTCTTTTCTTTACAATAAGGCTTTCAAATAAGTCATGGCTGTACGGCAGTGAAGCATTGGTGCTGAGCACTGATGTCATGCTGTCGTTGATGATGATGATGATGTGGCGACAGAGTGGGGAAAACCCTATGAGTAACACATGTGATGTGACGCCGGAACTTGCTCGCCAGTAAAACGCCTAGACTTCCCAGATGGACACACGTCCCTCAGACACACTGAACGCACACGCTACGTTGAAGAAAACGGCAGAACAAAAGCAGGAGAGGTCACCTACCAGGTTCAGTGGCAAAGTTTCCCTTGATTCCGACTCCGTTACGCTCCATGGCCAGAAGCGCATCACGAAAAGTGGTTTCCGCACAGTTAATGTTCACATGAATCTCCTCAAAATCCACCGGAGCGCCAATAAGCTGATACACCTCTTTCACGTAGTCCATCATCTCTGGACCGACTCCGTCCCCGGTGAGCATGGCCACCGTATGGCGACCACCATAGCATGCCTTAGGCAGATCTTGATGAAAACCAACATTCAGAAAGTGCTTTGACACAGGTGAGGCATCAATATTAGCGTCGGTGATCACACTAGTAGATTGCAGACGCTGCTGATTGACTATTGAGCAGAATGGCTAAAAATGAAGAAGCAATTAGAAACTCGTGTAAAAGCATGCAATCTGCATAGCTTTTTTTCAATGTCCTATTTAGTCACGAATATTCTGGGAAATAGTTCTCCATTTTAGTGACATCTTCGTTCGCACGTTAGGATACGAACTTTGCGTGCCAGAAGACCACCTGCCTAACAGAACTCTTTTCGCCCAGCTGTGTCGAGTGAAAGCGACTCAGAGGTGGACAGTGTGTGATTTAGCAACGAAATATGAAGATACTAACCAGTAAACTTAGTCGGATCGATAACTGCCTCCTTCCTGGATGGAGACCCCGGAACCCAATTCACAAATGGCCAATGACAATAGCGGAAATGGCCTATATGGCGCGACCTTGTAGGGCATTCTGTGGTGACCCTATAAATGGTAGCAATAATCTTCCTTTGTCTGCATAAGGGATTGTCTTAAGCTACCATACCTTTTGATACACCAGATGGGGTGGAGCAGGAACCCCAGGAGCAACATAGGAGTTGCACCACTGTTAGCAATAGACAACAATTTCCCAGATAGCTCAGCCAATGCAGAAAAGCAACGGAGATCCATTAAAACCCAGAACCTGGATGACGTAACGAATTCGCTTACTAAGGTAGATCATAGCAGAAAAGGTGCGCATACTTTGCGGTGAAGCATCGTAACCAAGTCTCACGAAAAATGATGGCGCTTGCAAACCAGGGACGGCGTTCTGGATGCAAACACGAACCAACAAATGCGTGTCCACGATGCCGGAAACTGCCAGCAACTCAACTGCAACAGACCTTGGATTCTCACTAAATCTCGAACCTGAACAAATCGGTCGTACATGTCGACCTGATAGTTTTCAGAAATCTTCTGTTGTTCGGAAGTAGCAAGGGAAGAGGCTCGTGACATGACTACTACAACCATAAATGTATAAGCCTCAAACCATTCAAAACAGTCCTCCGAACTTCCCCAGTACTACAAGGCCTACCTTCGGCACGTGAATTTCAAGTCGGAGATGATCGAACTAAGTTTCAACCAGGTAGGAGTGATCGGGCAGCGCCGATTTCACCGACAGACAACCATGCATTCCGTTAACTTCAAAGGAGCTTTCGACTCCGGAATAAGATAGCTTTCCTGCATATGGCTTGCGAAGAAAAGCATTCGACTACTAAAGTTGCGTTAGGATTGACCCTCTCGCTCTTTTGTCCAATTCTGCCGTTGACATCATTATGGAGTGAACAATTCAGGGGACCATGAATGTGAGCACGGAAATTACATCGAGATAGAGAGTAGCGGAATTGGATCATACGGACGACGTTATTCTGACGGCCGTGCATCCGCACAAACTGTCTCAAACAGACGCTGACCCTCTCTGCTGACATGCAGTCGCACCTTCAAAGTATTGCTTTATTGAGCCTCATCCCCTTTGACTTATTGAAAACCGTTAAATGAAGATCATGAGTTTGTTGCTCGGTTAGCACAAATGGTCAGTTGCACAAGGTGTAGTTGCGGTGACAGATAAAGCCAATGCGTTCGTTATCGAGGCACGAACAACATGCACAAACTCATGTTATTTGTGGTATCGCATATAAATTTTGTTGAAGCTGAAGTAACTTATGCGATGTGACTGTAAAAGCAGCCTCGACGATTGCCACACTTGGTCATCCTAAATCCAAAAACCCTAAATGTCTCCAAAAGCTTGACCACCGAGGTTCTTATAGTACATTAGAGGTTAGCTGGGATTTTGACTCCTGTAAACTATACTTACGTTTAGTGAAGTCCGCCAAGGGAGCTGAATCAGTACTACTCTGAGATGACACTCACATGTGTTCACTCCAATGCTGATAGAGGGCACCGTGTTCTTGACCATCTCTACAAGTATTCTTTGCACCACACTCATTCTTCTCCTTGGTTTCTAGTCTTCTACTGTAGTGTTCGTCCCTTTCGGTTGCATGAAAGTTACGCATCATCAAGCATTTGTAGTGTATCACCGTAAATTGTAAATTGCATGTTGAGCAGGCTTGGAAACTTAGAGCAGCGACATCCAACGTGCCTCCACATGCAAAACCAATGTTACATTCGTTCAACATACGGTCTGCGGTAGTTATACCACGACTGTATCATAAAACAGGACCGACGGTCTCAACCCTCTTTTATATGCGGAAAGTCATCAAACTGTCTTGCGCTTTATCCTTAAGTAGCACATTAAAAAAAAGTTTGCTCCTGTCAGCCAAACGAAGGCGTCTATCCTCCAAGTTCGAAGACTCTGGTTCCTGTATTATACGGCATAATGCTGTCCTTTACTTGCGAGCTACCACAACCAAAACTAATCGCAATTACCCAGCCAGGGCACACTTTCGGCGCATAACTACTACGCGACCCAAAGGAAGTACTATGGATACCATAGCCGGAAGGGGGCAGGGTTGGGTTCGCACCATGGGCCACCCGTTAATAGCTGACGCTTTCACCACTGAGCTACCTATTTAACCGTTGTATCCAACTGATGCCCAATATCTGGAGCCCAAAAACCTCTATTACTTACTGTCCTCAGTAAAACGAGTTAGAATAGCCCGCAAATACGCGTAGACTCAACGGCAGAGCGCTATACACAAGCTGTTTCCAAAGTTGTCAATAAAAAGCGATACACCAGTGAAACTAACGATGACTCAGTCCTCAATCTTTTTAAAACCAGCACTGCCAAAGGCTACCACAAGGGCGGCTTATATTTCAGCTTCATTGAAGAGTATGAAAAAACAGATACCCGTGGCCCAAATTTATCCTTATTATAACACAATTAAAGGAGTAGTGAGGAAAGCTGAAATGATAGATAATATAGACCAACTCACTGTAATACCGCTTTTCGGAACAATCCTTCTCAGTAGCATCAAACAGGCCTTCATCCTGGACCGGTTTGACAAAAAGTGATGAGAGAATCGAGACGGTTCTGAAGTAACAGAAAACAAATATTGATTAGACAGCAAAGTATTTCATGAATTTAGCTTTCTTTGGTCAGATTGTCGTCCGCATGAGAGAATCGGGCCACCTGGATGTGTGAAAGTTTACCCCCATCTCATCGTGGCGCAATGGTGCTAACCGAGGTGTGGTTTGTTGCACATGGGTCAATAGGGCACCATCAGGGTGTAGCAGATCCTTGTCTGGCGACCAGGTCTCCCATATAATGTCAAATGAACTCACGGACAAAATCATGACATGGCCAGCGTGACCCTACAGTAAATGACACAACACGGATTCTCAGTCATCATTTAGTATGACCGAATAGTCATCCGAATCGTCTGACATCCACTAGAAGCATAGAACCCGGATTCTCATCATCATTTAGTATGACCGAATAGTCATCCGAATCGTCTGACATCCACTAGAAGCATAGAACCCTGCTGCCCTACGGTCGCACTCAAATATGTTAGGGCTACAGAAGCGAACTCGAACAAGCGCCAGGCTTGAAAAAGTAGAGGCATTAGATCAACCCAAGATCGGGCAGTCCTCCCGGTGGTTCTGCTCACCACACCCTCCCTGCTGCCCTGCGGTCCGCATCCGGTTGTGCAAACGCTATGATGCAGTCCCGAACAAAAGCTGTGTGGAGTTGAGGTCGTCGTTCGCACATAAATTCTCATGTTACCCCACGATCATTCCTTTCTTTGGAGGCAGCATCGTCTGGGATTGTGACACCTCGTTTTAAAGGTTATCCAGCTGTCCGGAGGCCATCCGTCCCTAATAACCATCATTTGGATGGATGTGTCTAGAGGGCTGTCTCGAGCTACCATGCCTTTTGATACACCATAGTGGGCGGAGCAAGAGGCCAAGGGACCGATACAAAGTTGCACGACCGTTCGGCGAGACACAACAACTGGTGACAACCCAAACCCACGAGGTCAATTCCGGCAGAGGAACTGCAAATAATTTTACAACAGCAACAGAAGCAGCTTGAAGAAGCTCAAATGAGGCTTGTTGAGTCTCTGATGCGCAGTATTTCGGTGAATGTGACAAAAACAGTTGGGCCTCCGTCTTTTTCCACAGATGCTCGATTACTGAATTCAATCTCGACGCTGAATCTAGACGAACTTTCGAAAGTTGGTTCAAGAAATATGAGGACGTGCTTCAAACCGACTTTACTCAGTTTGATAATGCATGGAAAGTTCGACTGTTGCTGCGGAAACTGGGGACAGCTGAACATGATCATACTCCCCAAACTCCCTCGTAATCTGGATTTCTCAGAGGCTGCCAAAATCCTGGCCCAAATATTCGGTGAGCAAAGTTCCTTGTTCCTCGCTGTCAGTGTCTCAAGATTACCAAAAGGGATACTGAAAATTTCATCAACTGTGCCGGTGTGGTCAAGAGAGAATGCGAGCGCTTTCAGCTCAGCTCCATGATGGAGGATCAATTCAAGTGTCTCATCTTCGTGGCTGGTCTTCAATCGCCACACGATGCAGATATTCGGCCCCGGTTACTGAATCGAATTGAACAGGATCCAGAGTTGACTTTTCAGAAACATACCCCGAATGCCAGCATTTTATCAATCTCAAGGCTGATGGTGCAGTGATTGGACATTCCAAATTATATTAGCCCGATATGGTATGCAAAGTGACTTCCAAAAGGCAATCAAATTCTAAACGAACTCCAAGAAAGCCGCCCACACCCTGTTGGTTTTGTGAAGAATGGCATTATTCACGCCACTATCCCTACCGAAACCACAGGTGCAGCAAGTGCAGTCGAAACGGTCACAAAGAAGAATGCTGCAGAGACAACTTCAGGAGCTCGCACAAACACCGACCCGACAAAAGGACGCAGGCAGTGGCCATGACCACAACATTCAGGATGAAATCACCCGGTTGACGTAAATTCGTCACAGCATGTATCAATGGCACACCGGTATCATGACTATATAAGCCATACCTTTGCATAAACCGGTAACTCGAAATCCAAACTCTACATTTTCAGCTCATGTACTATCGCTATCAGACGATTAAAGCGTATATTACGCCCTTCTATTCTGTCTCCCTTCTAATCTCGTCCTGGAACTACTCGACTCTCGCAACAACTTAATCGCCTAATAAAAAAGAAATGGATCATGTCTCCGAACTAAGGTTCTTGATACTGATCCTCACTCATCAGATGGCATGAAACGATGGACTCATTAATTCCGTACCTTCAAAACGTACATTAACTCAATCAGACCTGAAGGTTCAAACAAATTGGAAACTTTCATACGTTACATTGACCACACAGTGTATGACTTCAATGCAGAACGTAACGACTACGATTCTGCGGTGACCTTACTGGAAAAACTTTACATTCGCCCGAAAAACATCCTGTATGCACGCCATCTTTTACCTACATTTAAACAAGAACCTGGTCAAGATGTCGACCAGTTCGTTCAAAAACTGAAGTCAATTACTAAAAACTGTAAATTCAGAGCAGTATCTGCTGTGGAACATACAAACGAAGCAGTTCGGGATGCCCTGATAACCGGACTGCAGTCGAATACCATTCGGGAGGAACTGCTAGCATGGCATGAATTAGACCTTGAAAAGGCCCATGAAGCCGCACGAGCTCTCGAACTTGCACAAACAGTCACAATCATAAGTATACGGACAACCCATTGCTTTTTCTGTGTCTACTCCTTTGTCCATTGTTAAGTACGAAACAACGGTTTCCACCGCTACACAACATACATGTTACTTTTGTGGGAACCCCAAGTACTCTCGTTTTAAGTGTCCCGCTAAAGAATCCGTGGGCAAGAGTTGTGGGAAAATTGGACATTTCCAACGCATCTGTAGGTCCAGAGCCTCGAAATATCACGTAGGTTCAGCTCAAGACTACTCAAAATCTTTGCTATTTTGTTCTGCTATTCCCTATTGCTTATCATCATCATCATCATTGTCAGCTGGAGTTGTGGGTGGACATTTCCAACGCATCTGTAGGTCCAGAGCCTCGAAATATCACGTAGGTTCAGCTCAAGACTACTCAAAATCTTTGCTTTGCTGTTCTGCTATTCCCTATTGCTTATCATCATCATCATCATTGTCAGCTGTAAGAACCGCGTACTCGTCGTACACTGGTTGTAGCTGCCACAGTTTCGTTCACCGATGATTGGGGGGGTAGGTAGCTGCGCATTGCACGCGCGAGCTGGTAAATTGGTGCATAAATCCAGCACCGTCAGTGGGTTGTCAAGCGGTCGATGCAACGGATGTGTTCATCTATGTGGGCACAAGTCCTTGTGAATTGGCAATAGACGAAGCCACTTACGAAAATGGAAAGACCAGGCCAGTGTTGTCAAACGCCATCATTTGTGCCGCGAGGGTGCTAGCAGCTTCTTTGTCAATGGCAGTTACATTGCTGCTGTCCGATCTGTCCTACCTTATGGATCACAGAGGCGGTTGAAAACTTTACATTCGATTATTAGAACACCTTGAATAAGTGCGCTGGTTTGGTGGGCACTGCAGGTAAGTAATGCCGAAACAGGAAAGATCGTTCTTATGTCAGATATATCAACTAGTTACATCCTACATGTTACGCTGGTCAGGTCACGTAATTAGCCGAGACCTTATGGGGCGGAGATGACCAGAGACGGTCAGCCGATGACTCAGAAATGAAGCATAAAAGACCTTGCAAATCAAGGTTGTCGTATTGCTCAGAGCTGTATCTAGGGATGGGGTCCGAGGAATAAACCACAGGTTAGCGACCCCGGCAGATATGGTTGTGCCACTGAACTAATAGAGGTCCTGCATCAAAGCCACCTTTTTCACTGCATAGCTCTGACTCCCTGCCATACCAGATACACCGTCCTATTTGTTGACCAAGGGAACATTGAGCGATTTTCTCAATCGCGTGACTCATTAGTACCACTCATCCTTCGTGGAAATGCCGAAGCATCCAGCGGCTACAGGCCGATTAGTCTCATTACTGTATAGTGCAAGGTGATGGAACGCAATCTGAAGCGATCCATCTTAGATCAGCTTACTACTAACAACTTGATATCCCAAGTTCAACATAGATTCATCCCAAACCGGTCTTGCGTGACGAGCATGCTCGGACAGCTTAGCCCAAGCCAAGGATTAGTCATACCAGATGCCATATTTTTCGACTTCTCAAAAGCATTCGACCGAGTTCCACACGTCCCACTGTTCAACGAACTCGAGTCTTACGGGGTTCAAGGGGCAGTTCTACGCTTGCTTGAAGTGTTTTTATCAGACGGAACATTCCGAGTGAAGCTAGGCTCGGCGTACTTCTTTTCGGCGCCGGTCTCCATTGGAGTTCCCCAAAGCTATGTTTTGGGACCATTTATGCTTCCGATCTACGTCTAGGACCTTCCAAATGTTCTTTCAAATTCATGTCTACCTTTTGCAGACGACTTGAAATCCTGGAATTCTAACGCAAGCGCCATCAAATTGGATGTAGCTGCTACAAAGCAGTGGTCGCTGGATCGCAACTTTCCTCTGAATGACGAAAAGTGCATCCATGTGTGAATCGGAGGGGACTCAGCGAACGCCATTGTTGTGCACGGTAAATATGGACCGGAAGACATCACGGGGGTAGATGCCAGAAAGGATCTAGGTATCTGGCTGTCTTCAAACATGTCCTCACTGTACTATGAGAATTTGGCATTCGTCGTTCTATGGATTATTCGGTGAACCTTCTCCCGTGCCACTCGCATGGACTGCCAAATGCACTATGGTGCCCATGTCAGACCAATTCTTGAACACTCCGACCAAGTTTTCTACTCAGGACGCACGGTAGCCAGCCTTAAAGTCGTGGACTATGAAACGCGCCTCATGGCGATTGGCTTTCAACAAACTCGGCGATGTTAGACAGTCAGCTTGCCTTGAAAAACCGTCCATAATCGCACTCACAGAGACCTGGTTCACCCCAGATGTCTCCGACGCGGAGATCTCGATAGACGGTTACTTTATTTTTCGAGCTGACTCAAAACGAGGGAGGGCTGGTGGGGTTGCTCTGTACTTACACGCGGCCCTACCAATCCCGATTGTCCTCGCTGACACCACCCCTGCACCCTTCTGCGATGCACCGTGGGTCCAAATCCCGCTGCGCGGGTCCGATTCTCTCCTTCTCGGTGTGGTCTACCGTAGCCCTTCGAGTCCCCCTGAGG
>NW_008752189.1:13788-16287 GCF_000715545.1 Opisthorchis viverrini | reverse complement strand
GGCTCTTTGGTTTTAAAAGTATTTCGACCGTATCGGATAATGCGCCGGCGGTCACGGTCAACCGTTGGGCGATCGGAGTGTGCGGTTTTTGGGGCCGACCTTTTCTAACCCGTCCTTCCTCGGGGGAAGGCAGCATCGCTGCTTCCATAAATATGGACATGCTGGTCGCCTGGGGGAAACACCTTACTGCCTTCACACTCCTGTCGCAGAGGACAGTACGACTTTACCCCCAGAAAGCCTCGTAGCACGATTACTCGTAGTACGGGGTCTCGCTGCTCTTGGTCTGGCTGCTCCCCTTTGGCCTTCCTGGCATGGTTGCACCTTGTGGAACGAAGTTCCAACCAGTGTAGCCCGCGGGATCATTGCAGCACTGAAGCCCGACCACCACGTCAAGGTGGCAGCTTTAGGTCGGGCCCTATTGCTTATCCAAAACTACAACAGATATTTTGGTCAACGGCGTTGTTGTCCGAGCTCTTATTAATACCGGCAGCTCCAGGAGTTTCGTTTCTTCATCAGTCATGCAAACTCACAACTGAAAGCTATCTCCGTACGGTTCTGTGATAACAGTGGCGTCGACGATACATTCATGTTCCAACGGAGGTTACTGCCTTGTGTCCATTCAGTACAACGATTCTAATCGTTCAGCTGTAGCACCCTTTCGGTGTCTAGCTGCCATGCCACACGAAGGAAGCACGAGGGCTGGGATACTGTCAGGTTGCCCAAGCCTAGACAGAGGAAGTCGAGAGGCGGAGGTCGGGTTCAAACCACGGACCTTCCAGTCAGTAAATTCGCGCTCTAATCACTTGGTCCATCTCGCCCCCAACGATGCTACATACGAATGGTTCGAACTTTGTGTATTACCGAACCTCTGTGCAGACGTCCTTCTCGGACATGACCTTCTGGTGTTACATGATAGAGCCGAAATTCCATTCGGTGGCCAGTGGGACATTCTAACTGTATGTGGCGTAACATTCGCGAAACTGGAATCCCCATCCTTACTCACCAATCTTTCTGTGAATTACAAACCGATCGCCACAAAATCTCGCCGTCATGCACCGGGAGACGAACAATTCATACAAACCGAAGCAAACCGAATGCTTACCAATGGCATCGTCAAACCATCGAATTCTTCATGGAGTGCACAAGTGCTCGTAACGCGCAATGCGAATCACAAAAGACCCACGGTGATAGGCTACAGCCAGACCATCAATCGCTTCACCTACCTTGACGCTTATCCTTTACCAAGGCTGGACCAAATGATTAAAACCATCGCACGCTATACCGTTTGCAGTACACTAGATCTCCAGAGTGCATATCACCAGGTTCCAATAATCGAGTCAGACAAGTCATTCACAGCATTCGAAGCCGGCGAGAACCTTTACCAGTTTCGATGCATTCCTTTTGGAGTGACAAACGGCGTCGCGTCTTTTCAACGAACGTTAAACAAAGCCGGACAGGTGAAAGACACATTCGCCTATGTGGATAACGTAACTGTATGCGGCAAAGCGAGAACTGAACATGATCGTAATCTTAGGCATTTTCTCGATGTCGCTAAAACATACAATATTACTTTGAGTGATTGAAAAAGCAGCTTCCCAACTGAATAGATTACTCTCTTGGGTTACAAGGTCTCCAAAGGTATTACAAGACTTGACCCAGAACGCATGCGCCCCATAAGAGAACTCCCAATTCCACAGAACGGGAAATCGCAGCAAAGAGCCGTTGGTTTGTTCGCCTACTATTCAGAGTGGATACCGGCGTTTTTTGACAAAATTCATCCATTGGTTAAAAACAAAATATTTCCGATTCCGGAGAATGTCTGAACAGCATTCGAGGACCATAAACACGAACTAGAGAATGCAATGGTAGTTACTGTCGACTACAATATCCCTCTCGTCGTGGCTATTGGTGCATCCCTGAGCCAGGGTAACCGGTAGGTCGTCTTTTTCTCCAGAACCCTGACCGCAAGCGAGAAAAATCATTCTGCTTTTGAAAAAGAAGCATAAGCTGTTGTCGAAGCGATCCTCAAATAGCGCCGCTATCTCCTCGAAAGACATTTTAAACTGATTATGGATCAACGTTCGGTCGCCTTTAGGTATGGGAACCAACAGAAAAGCGAAGTAAAGAACGATAAGATGGATCGGCGGAAACCGGTGATACTCTATCTCGTAACCTTTGTGCCAACGTTGCTGGGACGGTGTCATGAATATTCTTTGTGCTCATATTATCGTTTCGTATTAACCATGCCTTCGCCTTCATTTTCAGCTTATGTACGTCTATTCTTAGACAAGTAAAGCGCTATTCATTCTACGCCATTCATTCTTGTTCTCGCGCTCAATCAGAATCCATATTCTATTCGTAACAATTTACTCGTCCAAGAATACCATGGAACCGTTGCTGCGACCCAAGTGTTTCGACGCAGATCCTAATTCTCCAGACGCAACAACGCGTTGGAATCATTGGTTCCGAACCTTCCAAACGTTTCTGGGCACTGTCGAA
>NW_008752189.1:0-12450 GCF_000715545.1 Opisthorchis viverrini | reverse complement strand
CTGTCACTGGGAGTCGGCTCTATCAGATACCCTCCACTCTATACGGTCCCTTCTCTGCGTCTCCACGAATGTCACTCCACATGAACGGATGTTCCGGTTTGAACGTCGGTCATCCTGTGGTTTATCTATACTAACTTGGCTCACTGTGCCAGGACCTGTCTTACTGAAGAGATTTGACCGTGCCCCAAAGTATGAGCCCGTCGCTGAGGAAGTCCAACTTATAAATTGCAATCCACATTACGCCCGGGTGTGTTTTCCCGGCGGAAAAGAAAGCACTGTATCCGTCCGCCATCTCGCTCCTTGTGGTGATCGCACACATGTCAGCGACTTCACGCGTACCTCATCCAATGAAGACAATGGTGTTCATGCACCCCCTCTATCTGACTTGCACACGCCTCCGCTCAATAACATTGGAGATGATATCGATCATACTTCAGTCTCACCCCCGTGCCCGGGCAATGCAGCTGCATCTCCAGATACATGCGACCATAGCACCTCTGATTTAGCCAGGCTCCAGCAGCGTACACGGCCCTACATTTTAAGAAATCGAGAAGCCTAACCACACTCATTATTACTCATTAGATTTTTACAATCATTCATCCAATACCTGCACCCAATTTATCCCTCTACACACAATCCAACGGCCAGGGTGAATGTCATGAATATTCTTTGTGCTCACATTATCGTTTCGTATTAACCATGCCTTCGCCTTCATTTTCAGCTTATGTACGTCTATTCTTAGACAAGTAAAGCGCTATTCATTCTACGCCATTCATTCTTGTTCTCGCGCTCAATCAGAATCGATATTCTATTCGTAACAGACGGAAAACTTAAAGAGCTTGAAAACATATTATTCCATCCCGGGGTCACGAGATTTTCAGTCAGTGATATCCGACGTGTGGTGTCCAACTGTTCCAAATGCTCCAAACTCAAACCAAAATTTTGTGACACTTCGTGGCCAGCCTAACAAGGCCGCACAACCGTTTGAACGCCGCAGTACCGACTTTAGAGGCCCATTCCCTTAAACACTCATGACAAGTACATCTTAATAATCATTGACGAGTATTTTCGATTCCCTTTTGCTTATCCCTGTGCCGAGTCAGCTGTCTTCACGGTTTGGTATGCCTG
Source organism: Opisthorchis viverrini (assembly GCF_000715545.1). Lineage (NCBI taxonomy): Eukaryota > Metazoa > Platyhelminthes > Trematoda > Opisthorchiida > Opisthorchiidae > Opisthorchis > Opisthorchis viverrini. Next base: position 11,322 of record NW_008752189.1, on the reverse strand, counting down.
CTTATATTCACTCAGATCGCGGTTCTGTGTTCATGTCAATTGAACTCAGAAATTTTTGTTCAGGGAAGGCGTTAGTCACACCGCTGCATATAATCCAGTATGTAATGGTCAGGTTGAACGACCTAATGGTGTCTTTTGGAAGACCATCTGCCTGGCTCTAAAATCACGCGGCTCGCCTGCCACACATTGGAAGGTTGTCTTCCTTGATGCTCTCCAGTGTATCAAATCACTGATATGTACTAGTATCAACCGCATCCTACACGAACATTTTATGCCGTTCACACGATGATCAGCCAGCAGTGTCTGGCATGACTATATAAACCATACCTTTGCACAGACCATCAGCTCGAAATTCAAACTCTATATTTTCAGCTCATGTACCACCGTTATTAGACGATTAAGGCGTACATTAAGCCATTCTATTCTGTCTCCCTTCTAATCGTGTCCTGGAACTACCCGACTCTCACAACAACCGGCTATCCTCCAACTTGATATAGGTTCCGACCTCACTCTGATTTCCATACAAACTTGGGACGTAATTGGAAGGCCACCAGTGGAACACACGAAGTGCATTGTTCGTAATGCATCTGGTGAAAGCCTCAAATTGACCGGGAAGCTGAACTGTTCTGTGACATTCAAGGGGATTCAGCTAAGTGGTACTCGCTACCTCACGAACTACAGAGGCCTTGATCTCTCAGGCCTGGATTAGACTAATGGACTTCAAATATTGGATCAACGATTCAATGCCGTTTGCAGATGGCTGCAATACGTTCAGAAGAACACATCCTGATGATTTTGATGTCGCCACAGTTACAGTCGAACAAGAGACCAGTGGGAGCATATGCCACGCAGCGGCTATTGAGCTCCTGGCGTCCGGCACTGGTAGTCATCTCAATGCAGTGCAATTTGGTGAATCCTGCCAGCAGGCTCGAATGTCTCACCCGCGGTCCGAACCCTTCAGTTTGCAGTCGTAGGTTCATGCGGATCGTTCTGGCGATATCCGGAAAGTCAAAGAAGGCGGGCGGAAGAAGGGACGCTATAACCGTCACACAGGGGCCAGATGCTGATTCGAGGATATGGGGAGTGCTCCCCACGGTGGACGCGTGGGCGAATATGCCAAACGCGATGGACAAATTAGGTCATGGGCTCGGCCACGTCAAAAGACCTAACTTCAGACAGCAGACTACGGCTCCGTAAGGGAACCAAGTCTCATGGTACACCGGACAGCCGTGACATACATTCGAAACGAGGGGTATGAGATCCCAGATCGGTATGCTCGCAGCCCCAGGGACGGACCGACATGCGACAGCACCCCCACGATTCGTCACAGTGGAGTTCAAAACAGCAGTCGGTTGAACAGCGTTCTCAAGGGGAGGTGTCCGGAAACCAGTCGTCCCACTAACCGAACATCACATCATTTGCACGGATGTTTCACGTGCAGCATACGGACCAAACGAAGGCGCGCCTTGATTGGTCAATAGGCCCGCCAATCCGGATCGAGCGTCCTTGACTCGACGCGTCTCTCCCCTCACGCAGACCCTAGCATAACTTTGTGGAACACTGTGAGATTAGCCCATAAATACGGTTGTAATACCCTTCCTTTGTCTCCATAAATGGATGCCTATAGGTAACGTGTCTTTTGATATACCATGGTGGGTGAAGTAGGAAGCCAAAGGACCGATACAGAGTTGCACGACCGTTCAGGAAGTCACAAGATCAGTGAAACTGACCTGCCTAGTCGTTTTTTCTGATCTCTCCCAAATGATCATTTCTGTGCTGAACAATAAAGTGGGGGGAATGGAACGCCCGACCGCAAATACCACGCACGCGAATACCATGCGAGAACTAGACCTTCATACGGCGCCACCAATCATCTCCTTGGAAGATTCGTCTGGCCAAACGCCATGAAAACAGTGGACGACCGAACTGCTTCTCCGACTGACGAATGTATCTAGCATGCGATAAGATACCTGATCATTCGTCATTTCAACAATAGTCGCGCCGCACTCCAAACAGACTGCGCCCTCGTGAGAGTCCGATGGTCTGTAGGTGCTACCGTGGACCAGTAAATGAAACTAAATGCACTTAGAATGCGAAACGTCCAAACTTTGCCTCACCATGATGAGTACATGTGTTAACATGCATCCTTTAGCCATGATACAATTTCAAACATAAAAGTACCTAAACACCGTGCAACTCACACAAACAAATAGTTGAAGCCGACTGCTCAATCAGTACACTGACCTCCAACGAGGTTGATACCTTGATACAACACTGTCATTGACTATAAAATAAATGAATAATTATTCAGCTGTAGCACCTTTTCGGTGCCTAGCTGCCGTAGCCCACTGGCAATATCCCAGCCCTCGTGCTCCCTTCGGATATCATGGAAGCTAGGTATTGGAAGGGCGTTACCCCCGAAAGGTTCTTGGTCTTTCATTACTCAGTCAAGGAATGACTGCATCTGCGTTGTCTCCATCCAATACCAGGCTGGACGATGAGAGCTTTGAATAATTATCTGTAGCACCTTTTCGGTGCCTAGCTGCCGTAGCCCACTGGCAATATCCCAGCCCTCGTGCTCCCTTCGGATATCATGGAAGCTAGGTATTGGAAGGGCGTTACCCCCGAAAGGTTCTTGGTCTTTCATTACTCAGTCAAGGAATGACTGCATCTGCGTTGTCTCCATCCAATACCAGGCTGGACGATGAGAGCTTTATGAGGTGAACAGGCACATGGTTTACCAGCGTAATCAAATATGTATGGTCAGCTGGTCTATCGACGGAGAGTGAACCAACTTGCGTACCTCAGTATTATTGATCTGTTGTTCTCACCAAACCCATCCAACGCTTCGGAGGCACCAATGGTCAAACACCTAGACTTCGAAGGTCTTTTGCGCGCAGCGACAGCAAATCCGATCCCTATAGTAGAACATATCGGGTCGCGGTATAGTATACCCTGTCCCTGACAGTCAAGCTGGTGTCATGTCGGCGCCACAAGTGTCGGATGTTAGTAGACGTCGCCCTAGCCTTCCCGACCCATCTTTCACCAGCCCGCCAGAAGTTACGTGGCTACCAAGAGATATGAACTTACCGAGCACATCGATCAATTCAGGTTTGCGTTTGATCTTCTGACGGCACTTTATGCTTTTCATGTGCTAAGCGCAGGGAGAACTGCACAAAAGAATTATCTTGGTCATTTTAAACGGTTTGCATTTCCAAAGGGACTGGTCAAGGGAGAGCAACATCGTCGCCGTACCCAGTGTCCGGGAGCGAATGCCCCAGGAGTATTAAAATCCAAGGTAGTAAAGGCAGGTTGGTGAGGTTCAAGGAGCAATTCGACTGCGAAGTCAAACAAGAAGCATGAAAAAGTATACTCCTGCCTCCATCACTGTATCGTGTGAACTAAGAGCAGAACCTGCCATAACCAAGTACGCGTCGACGAGAAAAGACTTATACAGCTTATACAATAGATAACAATTTAGAAGGAACATTTGCCAGGCACTTACAAAGTTATAGAGGTTTATTGGAGACTGAGGCAGACCTTGCGTTGAGCAAGGCGATCTCCCTTGTCGCCAGAAGAAATGGCGCAAGGGAGGATATGAACGATGCAAACCTGACCGGATTCTTGCGGATGTGACTGTCAATGGATCAAGCTATGGAGAATAATAAAGAAATCGCTTTGGAAACTACGGTGGCAAAACCAATATCCGGGTGTTTTGTAGGATGTTCTCACACCCCTTTTGGAAACAAGAGTCACTGTTGGGGTATTCCATTCCGTTTGGATTTTTTTCCATGCTCCAAATATCTTGGAGAGACTCGTCAACTTCTGGCTGCAAACTCTCCGGACCAGATACTTTGTAGTGAGGCACACGTTAAACTTATATTGCCCATGACGGACTGATGTCGACTAGGACCACTTTGGTCCTTCCAGAGTTTGAGCTCATAAGGGTGGCTGAACTGGCCAGTGTTTGTTTGTTGGGATGGGTGATGTCACTGCAAACGCTTCACCACCTATCGAAGTGACATCATCAGTATGTTTTTAAGGATCGTAGTGATGGGCCCGTGGTTGTGAACGTCAGGTAGACTGTGCTGTAGTGTTCAGATGAAATTCTTGTGAATGGATCGAGGTCCTTTCCGAAGATCCTCCAATTAACTCCCACACTCCTTTGACTAGTTGATCAAGCTTGCTGGAACAGGGTGAGATTGTTTTCTGCTGTAAAAGCTTTCTGCCTTCATCGGGTTTCTGCGACCCGCCAGCACCCACAGGCAACCCTTGAGCTCCTCATTATTCTGCCCTTGAGGGATCTCCGCGCGCCATTGGTTGTTTGTTGCTGATACGGTTTTCTTGACTTCAGTCAGAGCTGTTGATCAAGAAGGCGTATTTTGTGGGGTTTGCGAGATTTGCATTGTTCACACTTATATTACTCTCGTTTGAACAATCGTCCTCCTGTCCTGGCGCAATTATTCTGGTGAATCCAAACCAGAGGATGGAAGCACTGGACTCGAGTTTCGCTCTTATTAGGGCTCATCAACAGTGAGTATCCAATGACCATGCTAGGGTTTGAACTCTGGTCACCTGACATGCGAGGCGAGAATGTCACCGTTACTCCACTAGCGCACGTTGGACGCATTTGAATTCTCACGTCTGAAAGGGTGAACGTGTTCATGCTTGAGCAATGTGATTGGTGTGCCCGACGCATCATCTATATGGTGACCCAGTAACTGTCTTGGTTGTGACGATCGATTGGCCTACTTGTTAAGACTTTCTAGTCAGGTAGCACACAGACGTCTGAAACCAGATTAATTGTCCCAGGACAGGAGGACGGCTGTTCAAACGAGAATGATGTAAATGAGAATTATTAAGAAGACATTAAGTGTGAGTGTGCAACCTAAGGCGGGCAGTTTTGTAAGCTGTATTCATGCTTATTTTCTCTGATCGGCAGCCAAATCACCATTAAAACCATCGTGCATGTCAAGTAATGGAATCCTCTCAGTCAACTCGATTCGATACTGTTGGGCTTTGCGGGTGGTGAACTGGATGGGTTCTATGGTGTCGAGATTCCCGATGCCGAAAAGAGACACGCGTGGGTTTGTTAGTCCCGATTACTGGATGGAATAATTAGATCCGAAGGTCTTCGGTACACACATAATTGAAGAAATCGTTTCCCGTTAGTTGTGTGGTCAGTGTCAACTCCGAATCGGCCGCCAAGATGATCTTCCTCAGGACTTAGTCAGTCAACCTGAGCATTCATATCACTCGGCAGAACTTCGATCTCTGTACACTTCGCTGACCGCAGATAATATGGAAAATCGCGACAAAAACTGCTCTCCTCGTCCTCAAATCTACCGCCGGCTAAGGCGCATGCTGCTATGACAAATACCGTTTGTCCTGTCCAGATGCATTGATCTTTGTTGAGCCAGTCCGGGTGACGGCGTTCACTGGAATCCAGTCCAGTAGGGCACACATCCCCCTGAGGCAAGGCAAAACCCTCATTACGTAGATACCGCGATCCATTTTATCAGGACTACCCGACAACCAATGGGCAGATTGCAGGATATCTGGGCTTTTCTTGGGCGATTTGCGGTGCATGACCAAATGGGTTCTTCCATGCGTGTTTCGGAGACATAACAGCAACGACCGAAATGGGGATCAGGGTTTGAGCAAAGATCTGTTGCCAAATGTGAGACAGAGGAGGGGCGTTGGAAGCACGAATGTGGAGCAGGTTATCTGAATTTTATCAAGGGTTTTTTATTTATTCTTAGAGGTATAACGTTAGATACGGAGTAACGTTTAGGTTATTGGCCGATAAGTGAATGAGAAAGACGGGTGAGGGACGGATAGGGAGGAGTTAGTGGAAGGACGGCTGTAAGGTAGGACGATACTTCCCGGTTGTCCAAGGCCCAGGAAGGGAAGTTTGGCTGAGACACCCAATCTTGAGACTGTGACAGAAGGGTCTGATTCACCAGGCATCGGTTGCAGGGGTTTTCTTAAGATACACTTCCGGGGCCAACGATTCAGTGTACTGACCTGTCCCTAGGATCCAGGGCGTAAAGAACGACTGTCTGGCCCATAAAGCGGCTGCGCATTGAAAGAATCTTTTGAGCATCACCAAACCCCTTGGTTTCAAAAGCATTCCTGGCGTACTGGGTAATGCCCAGTCGAGGTTGGTGTAAACCATTGAGCAACCAGATTGTGCGAGCTTGGGGTTACCGTTTTCTGACCCGTCCTGCCTGGAAAAAAGCCTCGTCTCTCTCTCCACATTAAGTAGATCCTGGTCACCTGAAAAATTACTGCCCTCACACTCCTATCAGAGAGGAAGTATGGGATCGCACTCAACGATAACAAAACTGTCACCACTCGAAAAGTTACATGCCCTACCTTGAAAGCATGATGCCCATCCGTGAGTCCTCTGCTCCGCGCACTACCACGGAAATGCGACGCGTCACCGGTGTGCTCGCATATCACGCAAATTATAGCATTTACCCTACCTGCTGACGTCGAATTAGCCTTTGAGGACTTCAAAAATGAACTAGAAGACGCTATGCTATTTAGAACAGATTACAGAGTCTTTGGTTACTCAAACGAATGACTCTGATTTTGGTATAGCCGCAACCCTCAAGCAAAATCATCTACTGGTGGCCTTTTTCTGGGGACACTGAATTCGAGGGAGAAGACTTGATTTGTCATGGAAGAAGCGTACGATATCATTGAATCTATCAGGAAACGACAGCAATATCTACTCCAAAGGCGCCTCAAATCGATTGGTGTTCGGTCACAGTCATGTACAGTGGTCATCAGAAGGGTAAAGGAAAAAACGAAAAAACAAAACGCTGGAGGACTGAGTACGAGAATGCCATCAACCGACCTAACAAGAACAATAATGTCGCTGACACTGTGCGCGTAACGTATGTGCATTCATGGTGGGGGCTACAATCAGCTCAGAGAACTCCATGACTCAGCCTGCCATCCAGACATTACCCGTACGTTTCATTTTATGCGGTGCGACAACCTCCCTCACTCCGTTGACGCTATCAAGCGCGTTAATTCCTCTTGCAATGTGTGAGCAGAAATGAAGCCAAGATTCTGAAAATCCTGTGGCAGACTCAGTGAAGTAACAGTCTTTCGAGCGGCTGTGTTTGTTTTAAAGGTCCCTTGCCACCTATTACACGTAACCGTTCTCCAGATTCCTATCTGCATTTGCTTTTGCGGATATAACCTCAGCAACTGTGATAGACTATCTCACACAAATCTTCAGTTTGTTGGAAATGCCAGTCTATATCCATTCCGAGCGGATATAAGCAACTGTGATAGACTATCTCACACAAATCTTCAGTTTGTTGGAAATGCCAGTCTATATCCATTCCGACAAAAGTTCACCTTTCATGTAGTCTGGGATCAGTAGCTTTCTTTTGGGGAAGGTTGATGTTATCAGCCATATATCGGTTTATAATCTACAGTGTAATGGTCAAGTTGAGCGTCTCAGTGATACCCTCTGGAAAACAATGAGCTTGACGTTGAAGTCTCACAATCTTCCCCCTCCCACTGGGAATCGGTACGCACTCTTTGACCACTGTTATGTACAGCCATCAACTGTGCTCCACACGAACGTTTGTCTCGATACGCATGTCGCTGAATATTTGTAATATCGTTGCGACCTTGTTTGACTACCCCTGGTCCAGTTCTGCTTTAACGAAGGGTTAGGTCACCAGAGTATCAACCACTAGTGAAAGCCGACCCTTTGAACTGCAACCTACACCATCCACACGTTGCTCATGGGGACGGAGGATTCTTAACCGTGTCCATTCGCCGCCTAGACCCGGTGGTTCAGAATACAACCACCGACCCTCTCAGTCTATCTGAATACGATGCTGACACTGAAATCCCGGAAACCGAACGTCAGCCCTGTAGCTATCAAGAATCTGAACGCTCTTTTATACCGTGATCCGAAGACCAACTGAGCTGTCCTTAAATACTAGAACGACAGCGAAGTATTCACCTTTGCATTTTGAGAAACAAAAGAGTTTGACCAATACATCAACCCACCTAAGTCAGTACACATGTGCCCATTCAAACGATGCCGGAGTTAATGGCATGGTTGTTGTCTGCTTATTGTTATGAATACCTTATATAGACATGCCGAATCTTTGTACGTATATTTCAGCTCATCCAAGATGGTGCTGAAGCAAAACCTTCATCCTCCATAACTCGGACTCTTCTAATTCGGCCTCAGGCACATTCTAGGCGTCCATTCCCTTAAAAGAAGCTTCAAATCAGAGGTAGAAGACATAACAAACATTTATTTATGGTTAAATCGATGGCGATGTCTAAAAAGAAGTGTGACATACGATAGTCTTGATAGATGGCACCTTTTGGAATATTTAGAATACTCTCCGCAGACCTTCGTGCGCCCACGGGTGTTGAGATATATGGATGAACGAAGATGCTCGCCGCTTTTTAAACAAACACAAGGCAGGACGATCGACTAAGTTGGGCAATACTTTAAGACGTAATCGGTTCGAGTCAATATGGGAATGGCTGTGGACAGGAATTGGATTGAAGTTTCCGTACACTTTAAAAATTCCAAACAGATCTGGACGGTGAATCGACGCTCCATAAGAAGAATGCAGCATCAGCATTACCGGTAAATAACTGTCGAAAACAACTGGTGTACGATGTCACTTTGTGCTATTTCACTCCGCAAAAGGCTTGTCGAATATCAAACAATGTAACTGGTTATGATTTAATGACAGGCTGGGGTTCTTATTCGTAGGGCAACTCACAAAAAAGTAGGTCATCACCTTTGTATGATGCTTTATGTATCTTCGGCAGTTCTTAAGCCATACTGATGTTTTCTGAATGACACTCACAGGGACCCACACCAGGTCTGTCAATGAACAGAAGTTGGACCAAGTCTCCTGGTCATCCATATTCAGGATTGGGACGTGAGCAGTGTTGAATTACAACAATAATGTTAGCTCATAGGTTACTGCCTCCTCCCTATATGTGTAGTATTCGGTACCCGCCAGTTTGATTGCGTTACATGTAAGTATTAGCGATGTAAAACCTTGCTTATTGAGTTTCCTGAACGGCGGTAGACAAACGTGTACCGGCGAATATTCGTATCTCCCGGATTTATCCGACAGACGTCTGTCCGTAAGTTAGCAGACAGCGCAGTGTTTCATCAAAGTGTTTCTCAAATGTTTCGTGGCTGATAAGAGCCATCGCCAGAACTTTCAGAGTTCGATTTGTGCGTTCTGACACGTAACTACTTTCAGGATCATACATTGTAGTTCCATTCGTCCTAGTATTCAATATATGACACAGCCCTCACGAACAAAATGCTTTGAGAGTTGGACTCTTGGTCGTGACACGCTGATTAGTGTGTAGTAGGTGGCTAACAACTAGCCCGATGCGCATCCCAACTTGCGATCTTTTCGATGAGCAGCGTTTAGGCTACTGTCCAGGCATCACGCTTTGGAATGTATGTGGCCCCAAGCCACTTCGTGATATGAGCTACCATCACCAGGATCTATAAGCTTCAAATATGCTTCGAATATGCGCCAACAATTTAGAACGGAGATTAATTAAAACAAAATACAAAAGGCGACGGCAGATTGAGGCGACTTTCCGTCTGCGTATGTAAGCGACAAAATGCAAGAGCATGTTTCACGCGCAAGCGTTTTGCAGAAAAAAAGCATCGTGTGTGAAAAGCGCGGCATATTGTGGTAAACGGTGTCTAACAGTTCTAATGATGTATTTGTAAATATTAGTGATGTACAACCTGGCTTACTGGGATTCGGCATATGAGCTTTCAGCTTTTCGCCCACAAAAATTGTTGTGAACGCCTACCTCGGGGAGAATCACCGTTCCCAGGTGCTTCCATAGCGCGCGGACTACAATACTGTATCGCGGCTTGCGGTAATACACGCCAGCGGCTCGAAGCACAATGCATTTTTTGAAAAACCCCTGCGGGTGAAATAAACACTTTAACGTCAAAATGTTGCACTTCTTTGCATATATGCTCAGACTGAAAATCCCCCTCATCTGCCGTCCTTTTTTGCGATTTGTTTTAATCGATCTCTTTTGAAAATTATCGACGTACATTCGGCTTTGAACTTCTGCAACGCATTTGAAACTCGAATGTATCTGCTTGCCCGTTTCTCATATGACCTTATACGTGCTCCTCCCTTTCTCTCTTCCCCCATTGCAGGTACCACGGATGAATCACCACGGGCCCTGGACAGGGAAGAGTACCCCGCTTGTACACCCCCCTAACTGACCTTGACCCGACCCTGTACACACCCCCCGCTTCCGGTTTCGGTTTCGCTCAATACACGTGTGTCGTTACCACACTCCGGCCTTCTCCCTTGTTCCACCCGACCTGTGCGCATGTGTACTGTGTATACTGTGTGGATTCATTAATACCAGTCCGTATGTCTGCACATTTCAGGACTGACGTGTGCTGTCCTCTCGAACGTCGAATACCGCTGACTTCCTGACATCGCACGCTACATTGGTGACAGAGGTGGGATCAAAAAAAAGAAGATAATAAATAATAAGAAGAAATGGATCAGAAAGACGAGTTTGAACCTCCCGTCGTACCACACGCGCAGAAATCATCGAGCTCCCCTATTTCTCCCGACCGAACCGTCCCGCCCTGCGTCCGCCCAATGTCTTCTGCCCCGGTGACGATTTCACCCTGTGGTCTTTTAGAGCCCGTTCCTACCTCAAAGCAGTACCAATTGCCCAGTACGGGCGGTATCTGCTCAGTCTACTTGACGACTCTGCAGCACGACAGCTACTGTCAAATGGTACCCCAATCGAAGTACCACCAGCCACCCTGTGGGCGGTCTTGGACGACCTCTTCAACATCAGGCAGCCAACTCTGCTCCAGTTGGAGAGGTTCATGGAGCGAAAGGAATTACCCGGCGAGTCCGTGGACCAGTTTTTGGGGACCCTCAGGGATCTCGCAACAAAAATTTACCCGCTGGAAGACAGAACAAGGGTCGAGGCTGAGTTACTACAACAGTTTATCCTGGGGGTACCTCACCCTGGCCTGAAGGCAGGACTTATCCGCCGTTCTCCGGGTAATATACGTGATGCAATCCAACTCGCCCGCAGCTATGAGGCAACGTCAGAGTTGGAACCACAACTCCACGCCGTGAAGATAACCGCCGCTCCCGATCCCCGTCAGCTACCACCTGGTTACCGGGATAACCGGCCGGGAAGCCGGACGAACTGCCGCTACTGCCGCCGGTTCGGGAGAAGGGCCCAGCGTTGCGGCCATAACCCTCCAATCCGTCCCACCGGTGAGTCTCTATC
>NW_008752188.1:234321-234709 GCF_000715545.1 Opisthorchis viverrini | reverse complement strand
ATTAGCACATTCAAACCTTCCTTTTCAATTGTCAAGGTGATGTAGAATGAAACCAAAGAGCTAAAATACACATGTGTCGCTTCTACACCACAAATCCTCACAACAAGTTGCATTGGTCCCCCGAAACCGTGAAGTATTCTCCTTGGAACCATTTTTTCCTCATGTTAATCCAACCTTTCTTGAATCCGGTCCACTATAACCACACTACCACCCCGAAATCCAATGTAGAAAAAAAATTGTTAAGGGATCACGTTTAAATGCCCTCGTACATCCTGAAATGAACCGAAAAATCTGGGCCTAATAAGTCATCCTGTGCATGGCAAAAGTGAAAGACTGGCTTCGTCTCAGAAGCTAGAGATTTCATATGAATGCTTGATGAAAGCGTGGC
>NW_008752188.1:213789-231514 GCF_000715545.1 Opisthorchis viverrini | reverse complement strand
CATCATCATCATCATCATCATCATCGTCATCGACAGCAGGACATCAGTGTTCAACACCGACTACTCGTTGCCATATTATGTGCAGTTCATGGTTGTACGAGGGCTGGGATACTGCCATGTCGCCCACACCTAGACGGGAGGACGATTAGGGTCCTCAACTAAAGTCTTTGGCTCAAAAGCCTAACCGCAAGGCAGCGGTGTTTGGCGGGAAATGCAATTGTGCTGTCATTTCTACGGAACAAGTCGCTACATGTTCCATCACCAACCTGGAGAACCAGGGGATTGTGTTCGTCATGCATCTAACCCCTGACCAACCTGGTATGAGAGACTGAGTGTCGGGTGACACCCCTCAGTATAATTCCATTGGTCGCTGAGGTTCGCAAACTGTCACACTACGGTAAGGTCCAGTCTCTTCGTGACGGAGGGCCAGGTTACGATCCATGAATTCCATTCTCATGAAAGTTGTTAATAAATGTGTTTATTGGTCAACAAAACTCTCATCATTACTTGACGCACAATATGCCAGGCCTCAGTTCCTCCTAGTTCTGATTGAGACGTAATTCTTTTGCAAATTAAACGCTGACAAGCTTAACGCGTGGTAAACGACCTTGTGGATTGGTGTTATTCATTTGCATGATTGGATTCCACCCCTGGACTTGGATAAATTTTCTAGATGAAGCCCCCTATTTTGAAAGTGAATTTCGATTTTCATAGAGGAAACTACTCACAAGGTTGCTGAAAACTCTTCGGTAACCTTATGAAAATATACTGCGATATCTCGGATCCCGTCATCACATGCAGCACATTCAGTTGTAGAATATCATAAACGAGAGATTCAGTTGAGTCCCCCGTGAAAACCAAATTGTTTGCAAATGAGTGTATTTCTCGATGAATGATAATTATTTAGGGTCTTCATCAAAGCAGCCAATTATACCAGTTTCATGGTGAAAAATTTCCCTCTGGATAGTATTAGACTAATAACTTTTTTGAATTGATTTTTTGGTGTACTCATGTTGAGAGAACCGAAATATGACGTATTTGAACAACCGATGCACTCAGATCGTATTGAATTCACCTGTATTCTTGTCCTCCTGTGACATAAAAATTATCTGATTACACCTTTTTTAACCCCCCTTCACTTACTACTTGATAGCATCTGATCAGTAAAACTATAGGGAATCAACCCCACGTAAACACCTAGACACATGGACAAAACTCCACTCTCGANTCAACCAGCTAGCTGGTCATTCACTATCTAAGTCTGTTTTCAGAGACAGTGGAAAGGACAGACTATCATTGCGCTCGTACACATAATCCAATCACGCTATCAGATAACAAATTAATTCCAAATAAAACTTGGTAGTCCTATAAGTAATTAAACCTGTTGTAATCCGAGCAAGTATTCAGTGAGTGGAAGATGACCAGTCAAACATCAGGAGGTTTCTGACTAGTGTATTTAAGTTGTCAACGATGCATTTGGACAGATGACGTCACAACACGTCATTCGGTTTCTCGTTGCGCTTCAGACACCGCGCTAATCGACTTGATGAGATTGGGGACTATTTCTATGAAAATATTGTCTTATTTACCAGTATCTTCCTCAGAATAGGTCATTTCGTCGAACAGTCCACTGTTGGTTAGTTTCCTGTAGTAACAGTACTCTCCGTCTCGGAAACATAACTTCTCGCTGGTCTATCTGAAATGACTTCTGTAAAGCTTGGCAAGTATTTTTGCGAACTGAATCAGACAAACATTTTTTTGTCTTGGGTTTGTTCCCCAAACAGTCGAGGTTACAGGTCGATTTATCAAATTCCTCGATCATTAGCACAAGTCGTACTGTTCCCCCCAGAGGCTGCGACTATATCATCAACACACTTCTTGAATAAAACCGTCATCACAAAGTTACAACTAACAAATATGGCTTCGAACAACAGCGTTTTAAAAAAAGCCAAATGAGACTTACCACGGAAGTTTCCTTTCACTACACGTTCTCCTTTTCCAACCAAACCATCAATGTACTTTACTCGAACAGTTAACGACATTATCAACAAAAAATGTGCTAACTAATCGATCACACTGTGAAGCACAGCACCGGGAATTTCGGACGTTCAAAATCCTATGCCTAATGTAGCCAGACCGACAGAAGATGGTTCGAAGTGTGCTTTCAGTCTGTACTACTTTCAATGTACGTATGTGGTTACTTCGCGTTACAGGTACCGTCAAATAGCTTATTTCTTACGCCGTATTACCAATCCACTTTCAGCCTTTAGCAGCTTCTCACGTGCATCGTACTGAGCCAACCACACCCACACCCACACGCACACACACAACCACACACACAGAACACCGAGCATCCAAAGTCACATGTATGGATGAGTAGGCTTGTTGGAAAGCGAATGAATAAGAACACGTCTCCTGAAGTGTTTTTTTGTTTACTTTTGCATGTCTTGCATGGTGTGAAGTCGAATAATATTGGAAAACTAATTTCGAGGCTGCAGCAAATCACTTTCGAAAACATCGTATCGTCATTTGCCGCCTTCGGTATTTTGGGTCCTTCATTAGACTATCGCTCCCTTTGGTATAAGCATTTCCTCTCGCTTGAGTCTGCTTCTTTTTGTCACAGTGACCACGCGTTTCAATGTGTTTTTACCACAAGCGTGATGACTGGGTTTGTTAATCCAATACGTTCCATGAATTTCGCTTACTCTTGTCCAAGCCCGATCAATAGTCAGCTGACTCCCCCTCACCCAATCAGCTTGTAGGAAGGGCATGAAGCACAGTACAGTTGTTTTTTTCTGACTAGGAATCGTCACCAGTGCGTATCTAACTAAACTCTTGAGAGATTTGAAATTGGGACCTTCAGGTTAGTAGCTAAACACTATGTCATTGGTGTATTATTGCATTACTGTATTACTGTGAAGGCCGTTTAGCCCTACTGCTTTCCCATTTAGCTGCCAGTTTACAGCCCTCAGAGATTCTGTGGCTTTGGGCGAGCCAGTCGAATTAGACTTTACTCTATGTGGTGGACAAGTAGACTGTATAACTGATTAGCTGGGTGCTGTTGAAAAGAAAGGTTTTCAGGCTGATAGACTTTGGTCGGGATTGTAAGGCTTCTTAATGGTGCATGGATTCCTTTCAGTCTGTCAAAGCTATCACCTTCAATGCGTAGCTACCCTATTTCTGAACGTGCCTTCGCCTCCGAGGTTTGATTGTATGTTCCACTTGCCCGTTTTCCGGCTATCGAAACTGTAGCAGCTGGAACCAATGTGCCTAGGGCACACGGTTTATAGCTGATAAATTGATTAATTTGACTGCCAAAGATTTCTTTGTGTTGACTTAGATACCCGTGAAAGGAAAAAGGCCTTCGCTGCGGAGTTGTTTATTCGGAAATGCCAACTGACCGGTTACAGACCATTGGACAGGGAAGCAAAACTCTCATTTGCATCCTATTTACAAAAAACTGGACATCCATTTTCCCCTGAACGCGTCTTCTTGAACTTTCCTGGATATTCATTGACTCAACTCATTCGTTGCTCAAATCCAAGCAAATTCTACAAAGTGGATCCACAAACTCCGCAACAGATCTCCCCTTTTCAAATGACGCAAAGCGGAATTCCATGAACAACACACACTACTCGCGTGCCTCCCCATCGGTAGTACCACCGTTACACCCGTACGACTAGAGCTCTTGGACGCGTCCAGTTCGTTCCCACAAATGCTTCAGAAGCTTAGCCATCGATCATTGGTTGTTTTGACGAAAGCCCAATTCTCCTTTCTTGAATTAGAGTGGCTCTCGATGACTTGCTCTCATCAAACTAAACTGGTCTCCGCTCTCGTTTGAGTCTAACTGTATACATGGTAAATTCCGGGGTGTTTTTTTTCAGTTCCAGTCAATGGTTTTCGCTTGTGCTCGGAACTTGATTAACTACCATTTCGGGTGTTACAACCTCACGAAACTTGGAAGCAGTTTACGGGTCCTTTAGCTTTAGTTTACATCTGACTCAAATGCGTTTTCAATCTGGTTCGCGGAGTTGCAGTTTTACACGCACGACGCGCATTTTTGCACATACCATTCATTCAAAACCCATGTCCCATTTGTTATTGACAAAGAAGTGAGACGTCTTTGCTGCACCATAATATACTCGATTATGTGTCCGCACGAACTTCTTGGATGAGTCCTAGGCCTAGCACTGCACACATCGTCTTCCACCATTGTCGTTCACTAATCCGGTTTCACATAGACTCAGTATCTTTTTCTAGGTTTCCTTTCCAACCTGAACGCTGGAGTCTCCCAACAGGAAGAACGAAGTGGAGATCTGATCAGATCCGATGCTGGATTCTAGAATGTATTTTATTTTTCATTTAAGTACTGGGCACATATCCTCAACAGCCGGAATCGCATGGTTATCATTCTTTATTTGATGCAGTTTGATTCATTCCTATATTTAAGTACTCTGAAACTGGGACTCCGGCAGTGAGTTCACATAGCCCCCCTGGGTTGTTCCATTCCAGAACAGAGTACACAATGGTCAGGCCCCCCGTTGCGTCTCTTAATCAGGCACCCGGATCTCAATGAGTGCGCTGATATCTATTCTCTGGTGTTTGAGTTCTTTTGCGACGGTTTTCGGGCCTGTCACCTTCAACAACAGAGTTCAGGTTCCAACTCATATTAGACGTTATGTGTTGAAATAGGAAATCTTTCGACTACTGAGCCTGGAAATAGTCATTTTGAATGCCTGATCGCCAACCTTTAAAATCAAGATAGTGGGTTTGGATCCAGCCCAAGCGTTCAGGAAGTAAGGCTTGGAAGTTTGACTCCTAAGACTAATGTGTACAGTGGGTGATTTCTGAACAGCATCGGATTCTTGGCTTTTGAAAGTACTTCGACCGTGTTTGGACCACGCACCGATGGGCATGGTCAGCTGTCAGACGGCTAAAATGCCAACCTCTTCTATCCCGTTCTTCCTAGGGGAAATGCAGCATATCTGCTGGTCACCAGAGAGAAAAGTCTCATGGTTCTCACGCTGCTGTTGCCAAGATTAGTGAGAATTTAGCCGCAGTCAGTCTCGTAAAACGATTACTCATACTACAGAGCCTTGTTGCTCCGAGTCTGACTACTGCACTTTGGTCTCCCTGGTTGGACCTTGTGGAACGAAGTTCTAGCCGGTGTAGCCTGCTGACGCATCACAGCACTGAAGACCGTTTATCATGAAGGTGACAGCTTTGGATCAGAAATAACTTAGTTCTTCCGCTCTCCAAATACCTGATACACTGGCCACCTGATTCACTAATAAGGGTGTGAGTATGTTCTATCACATTCCATTTAAGCACTATCTTGAAAAAATGTCCGTAATGATCAAACAGGAATCTAGATGAAAACGTCTCTTGGTCGGCTTGGTTGCTCTTATGTCCCATTCCATAACTCAGCGAGCACTGCACAGCTGAATTATGAAACAGGAGAAATCACAAACGAGAGATTCAGATGGGTTCCAGGTGAGTCTCCCGAAAAACCAAATTAGTTTGCAAATGAGTGTATATTCGCAAATTTCGTGCAATTTGGTTTCAAGTATAACATAAGTTTGACGGAAACTCGGGGACTGCGCTTACCTGATGAGCCCGGAAAAGGGCGAAACCGGTCGTGGGCTGTCGATGGATTTTCAGCGGCCTTATGAGTAGTGCATTATCAAACCCGTCATGCTTTTTTTTACCGTAAGTACACTCCCCGGATTGGTGGCCTTTGAACAGCAAGTAACAGGTTTTGTCGAAAAGCTGTACCGGGATTCACATGTCAATCTCATTTTCCTGTCCTTTCGTTTCAAACTTTGGAGAGGTCGATTTGCTGTTTTTATGAGTTTGTGGAAGACAGTTTGGCTGAAAACACTCCAATCTTGTTTCAGAATGGTCACCAAGTCGAGTTTAGAGTCATGGACGTTCAAATCTGTACAGTTGTTATGTTAGCTCTAGTCTGCTGGATTCCATTCAAAATCCGAATTACTAAGATGACAACAGAAGAAGCTTAGTCTAACAGTGACATGAAAACCCCACTTAGCTTTTTCAACTTCCATTATAACCGAACGCTAACTCCGAAATATCAAACCAGTCTTATCCACGTTCAAAATTAGACCAGAAAACTTGAGTTACTCTTCCAGTAAACCGGTCCAAATTTGGAGAGATGAACTCTTGGATAAGTGCTCAGGAATCGCTGTCCAATGCCTAAAATGTCTGTTATACTGAAACATATTCATACAGTTTTATCAGGAAGGTCAGATCCCTGAATCTAACCTCAGAACGCCCGAAACTTACTGCTCCACCAAACTCTCAACAGAAAAGCTGGAGAGCATCCAGGCCAGTCAATCGTTCAATCAATTCAGAGAAGGCTGATGAATGTTCATGCACGCCACAGAAGCACGACCGAATGTGGTCTGCGACCAGGCCTTTGATAGAGGCACGACCGATGTTGATGGGTGTTCACTAACGCCTATCAGACAGCCTAGATCAATGTCAGAAAGTGCCCTTTAAATAGCGTGGGGCCGTTGTAACTTTTGCTCTCGGACTCGCACGCGCTTACGCTCTCGCACTCGTTTGTTCGGAATATAACGGTTGTGTTCCCCTCTGTGAGTCCTCTTTTTCCGGCACTAGGCACTGGAGCGGGTCAAAAGCAGGTACCTCAGATTGACGGACCAGCAGATATAATAACAAGTTTCATGGTGGATGCCTTTTGCCACTCCCTCCGAGCATCCCATGGACCATTCAAAACTGTCTTCAAATGCACCTTGAAGACTCCTTGAAGGATAAAATCGGTAGTGAACTGTCGAACAACTTTCAGCCACCTATGAGTAGTTTCCTCTATGAAAATATACTGTACTACCTTAACTTTCCGACCAAATGAAACATGACGTGGCCTTTGTTTGATACGTTCGTTTGGAGAATATATCACTTGTGCTAGCCTGACAAAGTGAGCGGGTTTACTGAACAACCCCAAGTAACCGGGGTGTTCTTTGTCAGTGTAGTACAACACACTGCTCAGGCTATAAACTGTTCAACTTGAAAGAGATGATGAAAAAGGTCGAACTAATCTAACGGCTCACCAGACAGTACACAACAAAACTAGAGGCAGTTTGTAGGCATGGATTCTGCATCAGACCACCCTTACCATCCTTCCTATGTACGGTCGAACAGTTTCTCCAAGCACGCTAAAAGAACAAGAGGCCAAACAATCGCTGATGAGTCTCATGGTTTTTTTCTGCTGAACTAAGGTTTGGTACAGTTTGAACCTTCATTAAATGCTTTCTGTTGAGCAAACGCAATGAAACAAGTTTGCATCAGCCGTCTACTCTTCCCGTGAATCATTTAGCTCTCACAGCTTCTGCCACATGTTTGGATTTGTACATTCGTGCAAACTTTCGTATTCCTCAGTGTTGCTATTTGTTTTCATCTGGTCGATCGATCGATCGATCGATCTCCAGACTGGTTCAGTTAGCTCAACTAAGATGTTAATTGTACATTATTCACAGGTGCTGCTATGAATGGATTTTCTTCTGAAAACTTCATCTGAATTAACGTAACATGGGCGTGACTCATCAAGAGTCTTCATTTCTTGCTCAATTTTTTGTGTACATCCATCGACCCAATCCATCTAATCGACCAGAGCGTTTGCACATGTAACCCGAAATAGGTACTAAGTAGCCGACAGATATCTTGGCGTTTTCTGCTGCTGCTGTTGGTGGAATAAGCACATTTTGTTGGACATTGTTGGATGTGTCCTTGGGCACAGGCAGTTTCGCACTGAGTAGAGTTCTCATCTGTAGTTGCTTTCTAACAGATATATGCGTTAAAACTGACAGGTGGAAATACATCCAGTGGATCGATATGAACATCACATCACATCACACTCTCTATCTGTGCTTGCGCAGTTATTCTGGTGAGTTCACACCAAACGGAGGAAGAAGTGGACTCGAGTTTCGCCCTTATCAGACCTCAGCAGCAGTGCAAATGCTTGAATGAGTTGGGACTTTAACTCCGGACATCTGGTATGCGGGATAAGTGTGTTAACTGTACTCCAGATGTTCGGAGTTCAAACCTCAGTATGGTCAAGGATATACACTATTGACGAGCTCTAATAAGAGCAAATCTCGCGTCCAGTTTTGCCCAACGCCTTCTGCGTGAACTCACGAGAAGAATTGCGCCAGGACGGAAGACACACTGTTGGATACTTCGAATCCTACAGCCACTTACAACCAATAGAACTCATCAAATGCTCAGATAACAAGTTTTACCGACTGTCTTATTATACGTGATGAACAGCGAGAACACAAGCCGATAATGGTCCGATAGAATTAACACTGGGACATAATCTGTCAAATACATTCATCCACAAACTCAGTCGATGTTAAAAGGTTACTCAACCGAGTGTCTCATGTGTACTGTCCTTAAGTAGAATCTGCTGCATAAAAGGCACCTGATTTATAGTTTGGTACTTGGTGGAACACACTACTCCAAAGGTTGCTGAAAATGGCTCGACAGACCAAGGCCGGTTTCGCCCTTTGTGGAGTTCCCGTTCAAAGTATGTCCTGGCTGAATCGTCGGGAAAACATCCCGAAGATCGTACCAATGTAACGGTGATACTACTGATGGGGAGGCACGCGAGTAGTATGTTTTCTCCATGTAAATTTGCTTTGCGTCTCTTGAAAAGGGAGATCTACTGCGGATTTTGTGGAGTCGCTTTGAAGAATTTGCTTCGATTTGAGCAATGAATGATTTGAGTCAATGAATATCCAGGAAAGTTCAAGAAGACGCGCTCAGGAGAAGACGGATGTCAAGTTTTTATAAGTAAGCTGCAAATGAGTTTTGCTTCATAAAGGAAACTACTGACAAGGTTGCTGAAAAATCTTCGACAGCAACCTTGTAAGCAGTTTCCTTTATGAAAATATACTGCGATGTCTCGAATATCGTACCAACTGAAACATGAGGCGGCCTGTGTGCAGCACTTTCAGTTGTAGAATACCATAAACGAGAGATTCAGTTGAGTCTCTCGTGAAAACCAAATTGATTTGCAAATAAGTGTATTTCTCTAGAAGCGAGTTTTGCTTCCCTCTCCAATAGCCTCTAACTGGTTAGTTGACATTTTCTAATAAATAACCCCGCAGCGAACGCCTTCTTCCTTTCACCAATAGCAAATCCAGCTAAAGTATATCACAGTTGACTTACTTGTTGACTCCAAATTAGTTTTACAAATCAGCGTATTTTACCAACTGCGTAGGTTTTGGTGTTCAAGTAGAATATATGATTGATAAAAACTCAGAAAAGGTGTCTGCGTTATGTTCTATATGAAGGATAAAAGAGGTAGTGGTTTGTTGAAGGGCTTTCTTCAACATTATCTTAATAAAGAACTGGAGCATTCTTGAAAATCGTATCCCACCGCAGTACAATGTTATAGGGGTCGATTCTGTGACACTCCTTGAAACTGAAACGATTCAGCATTCGTCCGCCGGGTTAGGGTATTTGTCAATGAATCAATGTCCCCATCAAGTTGAGGAGACCAAGTGATGAACATGGAGTGAGTCAGCGAGTTGGACCTTCCATGAAGAAGAAAATAGATTAATTTAGATTACATCATCATGACACGATCAGACGGTAAGCCAAGCGGAGTCCACATCATCCAGTATTATGTATGGCGGGCTAAATGTGAGTTAACCGCACTACTGACCGAACGTTTTTGATTGAAAGGTCAAGTGGCCTTACCACTAGCCGGTAAGTCACTGGTTAGTAAACCCTACTAAAGTTTCGTCAGATTTGCCAGTAAGTGTAAAACAGCGGTTAAAAGTGCTTTTTGACTCTTCAGCGTAGTTTGACTTCCTTTAAAAGGCGAAATCCCCATTGAAAGAATTAAGGAAAGTTGTCCCAGCTTTGTTACACCGGTAATACAACAGTTTCAAAGAACTAAAAAGTAGTGAATGTACACTCATTTGCAAAACAATTTGGTTTTTCGAGAGACTCACCTGGAACCCAGCTGAATCTTTCGTTTGTGATGTTCTCAGGCAACAGAAATTGTTGTACCAGGCCGCCTCATGTTTCAGTCGCTACGATATTCGAAATATCGCGATGCATGTATAACTTCGTAATGTATCACTCATAAGGTTGTTCAAAATCCGTCGACAGCCCACGACCAGTTTCGCCCGTTTTTGGGGCCCATCAGGTAGGCGCAGTCCCCGGGTTTCCGTCAACGTTATGTTCCACTTGAAACCAAATTGCACGAAAATAGCAAAAATACACTCATTTGCTTGAGAACATCACAAACGAGAGATTCAGCTGGGTTCCAGATGAGTCTCTCAAAAAACCAAATTAGTTTGCAACTGAGTGTATTTCGCTAATTTCGTGCAATTTGGTTTCAAGTGGAACATAAGGTTGGCGGAAACTCGGGGACTGCGCCTACCTGATGAGCCTCGAAAAGGGCGAAACTGGTCGTGGGCTGTCGACCGATTTTCAGCAACCTTATGAGTAGAACATTACAAAGAATTAAAAAGTATTTAAGAATATCCGAAGAGTTGCTACAGAATCATCGGTTTTGACCACCGAAGCATAGTGATCAACAAGATTTACGTGCGATGTTCAGGATCACAAGGTTCGTTCACGCGCACGACTCTGACTGTGGAAACATTTGGCCAAATTTGACAACAGCTGCTCTCAGTAGGGAATAATTTTCACCGACTAACCCGAATGGTTTCCAGCGCCACATGATTCTGCCAATAACCTGAATATAACAAAACAAGGGAGAAGCTGTGAAAATTTCCACGGATTCTTGCGTTTAGATGTTTTCGTCCGGAAATCGATTTCACTCAAACGTTATTACGGTATTGCGCTATTACTGTTTCATCCCTGGTTGTCAGTGATCAAAAGAATAGCAGCTGAAACCACTGCAAATACTAAGCGACAGAAACTTGTCAGCTTCGTCCCGCTGTGTCGCAGCATTCTTGTACGCATTAGTGTCAACTTTGCTTACGGATTCACATGAGTGAAGTTGTGGCAATGATTATCCATCAAATTACCTCCGCATGATTTAGCACATTCACCGAAGTCTGTCAGCACCCGCCAACTAGTGAATTCTACAAATTTTTGTCATCCTCGAGGAGGACCTGTTAGTTACCAAATCATCCATCTTGAGTTTTCGCAGATGTCATGATTGGATCCAACGCCACTAACTGGTCTGATGTATGCTGACCGTCAGATTTTGCACAGCAATCGTAAGAAATTATGGTCAATTCAGCCTACTCGTTAGTAGTCAGATTCCCGCAAATTTCGACGCATGCGCCAAAGCACTCATTTTGCGCACACAGTGTCAACTGAGCCTAGCCAGACCTGTCGTTTAGGATCATTTGGATTCATACATACCGCACGCACAAATGTGGTCAATGATTGCTTGATTCTGGATTGAATGTGAACTTTTCGGACTGCCTCGGGGCATCTTCGCTCAGATAACAAGTGGAGTTTCCTCTGATTTGACGTAATTAGAATGGGACGATGAGCTTCAATCTAAGCAAACTGGCACCAGGTTTACCGTCGATTTCGAAAGCTCGTTGCATTTTAACGGTAACAGACTGAATTATGGATGGGTGAATAAGTCCCATTTGCATGAACTGCACGATATAATATAATACTTGTGAGGTTGCTGAAATCGCTTCGATAACCTGCTACTATTTTCCCTCGTTCTTGAGATTAACCATATAGACAATCCCTGAGTCTTTTTCAACATTACGTTCTGCTTCAACACTCAAATGTACGCTAATGATGAGCTACTCTCATTTGCAAATTAAGTTGGTGCTACTACGAGACTCAGTTGAATCTCAGCTGGATCCCTCCTTTGAGATATTCTTTAGGTGAATGTGCTGCATTAAGACCGCTTCACTTTTTACCTGGTCCCAGAAATCAATGTATACTTTCTTGACATAACAATGTTTATAAAGTTGCTGGGTGCCTTTTTTCTTGTTTTTCATCACAGATTAATATTGTCTCCATACCATGTACTGCTTATATTTTTATATCAGTAGTAGGATACGGACGTGCGAATATCCACACTACATGCGGTCGATTTTGCTATGTATGTGGCTTTTCACGTTTTTTCGCTCTATTCATTTTCTACACAGATGCACCCATTCGACTTGGGAGCTTTAGACTTGAAATGTATTTACTCGAGCTCAAAAGGGAACTAAATCCGTCGATTTCGAAAGCTCGTTGCATTTTAACGGTAACAGACTGAATTATGGATGGGTGAATAAGTCCCATTTGCATGAACTGCACGATATAATATAATACTTGTGAGGTTGCTGAAATCGCTTCGATAACCTGCTACTATTTTCCCTCGTTCTTGAGATTAACCATATAGACAATCCCTGAGTCTTTTTCAACATTACGTTCTGCTTCAACACTCAAATGTACGCTAATGATGAGCTACTCTCATTTGCAAATTAAGTTGGTGCTACTACGAGACTCAGTTGAATCTCAGCTGGATCCCTCCTTTGAGATATTCTTTAGGTGAATGTGCTGCATTAAGACCGCTTCACTTTTTACCTGGTCCCAGAAATCAATGTATACTTTCTTGACATAACAATGTTTATAAAGTTGCTGGGTGCCTTTTTTCTTGTTTTTCATCACAGATTAATATTGTCTCCATACCATGTACTGCTTATATTTTTATATCAGTAGTAGGATACGGACGTGCGAATATCCACACTACATGCGGTCGATTTTGCTATGTATGTGGCTTTTCACGTTTTTTCGCTCTATTCATTTTCTACACAGATGCACCCATTCGACTTGGGAGCTTTAGACTTGAAATGTATTTACTCGAGCTCAAAAGGGAACTAAATGCATGTGAAATTTTGTGAGTGAGTGAGTGAGTGAGTGAGTGAATGAGTGTGTGAGTGAGAGTGAGCTTGTACTATGCGATGATTTAAGTGGTATATTAGTGCGTACATATTTAGTTCGGGTTTAAACTCTTTTTAAAGTCTACGGGCTGGAAGAAGGGTGGGAAGTAGCCAGCCTTCAAAGTATACTTCGTTATGTGGCGAGATAGTAAGGCTGCACTCCCAGCTTTAACCGATAAGTCCAAACAGATTCAAATGACATCATAGTGGCTTATGTTTCACCTAGTTTGCTGAGAAATATCCATCTCATTTTCATCAGTCATTCGTGATTATCGCCTTCAACGCCTCCAACAGCTTGAAATATATCATTACTTGGATGCATTTTTCTTACCTAGTTTTGCCGCATGTTTTTAATGAGATCCTTTTTAGGATTGTGGTCAGGTAACCCATTCACTGAATACTGTGGCGATTTTGTAAGTCGGCAATGTGTATACACGCCGTTTAGTGTTGAACAATCAGTTGCGGATTGGAGGGGTGATTATGAAAGGTCGTAACATGAGAACTTACAGCTATTTTCATTCCTTATTGCCGAGTCGCTTTAACTGTTGGATTACTCACCAAAATATCACAGCGCCCTGGTGACCCTTGCAACGGAAAACTCTCCAGCCATTCTAGAGGTCATACTCCTGACACGTGAGGTCATCTGGACTACACGGACTAAAGTTCGCCTCATTGCTCAATATCGCGGCTTCAAACATCTGATCACCAAAGCATCTGCACTATAACGACAGTTGAAGGTCTCTGCAACAAGATCATTCATAAACAAGTACTTGGTGACAAATTGGAATTCTCAGACCGGCAATAAAACTTGTCAGGTTTGTGTAAGTGAGATACC
Source organism: Opisthorchis viverrini (assembly GCF_000715545.1). Taxonomy (NCBI): domain Eukaryota; kingdom Metazoa; phylum Platyhelminthes; class Trematoda; order Opisthorchiida; family Opisthorchiidae; genus Opisthorchis; species Opisthorchis viverrini. The sequence continues at coordinate 217,759 of NW_008752188.1, read as the reverse complement.
TTAGGCATTCTCAACCATCGTCCAGGAAAGAAGGCGTGGTTGCCCGCTGAAGCGTTTTCAAGCAATACGTTGTCACATGGGAATGAGCGATAAAATTGGCTACAGTCAAATTCAGTACTGCAATATCTTTTTACGTACTTGGCCATCCCTCGGTCCACTTCCGGAGGCCTATGATCCCTATGGGAGATGCCACATGAGTGAACTCAGTGGTGCATATCCTGGCACTTTATAACTGAACTGTCTGACAAAAGTCCGCCTTTCCTTTCGAGGTACGTCTGGATTGTGTGACGTTGGCGACCAATCCTTCTGACAATGCCCCACTCACTCCTTCTCCCCGTATTTTTCATCATGGTTTTTTGGTAGTAAAACGTTAATATGCAGCACCAGAGCACGTCTGTTAATGTTGATGAGGAAGATGATCACAAGGAAGAGTAGAATGACGATGGCGATGATGATGATGATGATGATGATGATGATGATGATGATGATGATGATGATGATGATGATGATGATGATGATGATGATGATGATGATGAAAATGACGATATGGTTTCGTTAATGCTTCTAAACGCGTAACCTGTTTCAGTTGTGTGCGCATTAAATCTGGCCTAGGCTAAAATAACTGTTCATCTATTCCAGCGCTTCTTTTGGAAATCAGGGCACTTCAAAGCTGTGCTACAGTTGTTATCTGATCAGAAACGGACCTCAGCAGTCACCTATTTACTTTCCTAAGAATCCATCGTTTTATTCCCTTCTGCGTACCAAAGCAGTACCCGCATGGTTTTGTAATAGGTAGATTTATTACCTCCACTTTGAAATCTGATCGATTTAATCTCATTCAGCCAGCTTACCGTTCCCCGATATTTGTTTCACAAGATTCCCCCTTGCTTGATCCCTACAGCGCCAAAGCGCGTACCATCCTCCGGCAGGTGTTAATGAAAGGCTAGTCAGTTCATCTCGGAGGCCGTTCTCGCCAGCCAGCAGCATTCACAATCGATAGCTGCTACAGCCGCTAATGTGCACACTATAGTATTGTTTTCTGTGCCTACTTGAACCAGCTTAACAAATCAGACAGAACTGAGGCAACGACGTTCACCGGGCTTGCATTGGGTGGGGTTACGAGGTAAATAAAAATTTGTATGACAAAATGCTGGATAAAAGCAGGGTGTAAACCTGACGAACACGAAAACGAACAATCTTTCAAATGAGTGTAGTGTGTCATGTGAAGCACACAACATGTGATGCGTTCGTTAGAAAGAAATGCAGCGTGAACGGAAACAGGTAGTGGATAGTGATGGGTCGCTACAGATGAGCTGATAATTGTCGAGCAATATGCACGTAATCGCATCCTGCCACTTGTATTCTTGACCACAATAGGAACTACGGCACCACAGACAGCCCCCTGCTTAGATTTGATGGGATGACAGCCCAGGGAATTGGTTGTAGGATCGAATAACGGGCTTTCTGTTTGGTTTAAATTGAAAAGTAGCCTTCATTTCCGTGTAACATTCACGTGTGTTGTCGGAAAAATCCCGGTACTTATGTGTTAACCGTGACACCAACTATATGATTGAAACAGAGGTGCATCCGTGACTGAACCAAGTCCACCAGAGAGGCTGTTCAACAGAAGGTCCAAGAAACCGTTTTTTTGAATACACTTCAAAGCATAAAAGCTAAAAGTACAATCAGAGAGAGGTACTCTACCATTAAAATTGATATTATATCAACCAACAAAGCAACTGACTTAAGATGTACTTCTAACCACGTACAATGAAGAAAATACGGAGTGTTCACTCAAAGGGTGTTATATATCATGGGAAATCAAGGTGCTGTCTGAAACAGTGTCTAGTTGCATACCTAAGGTTAATCGGGACACAATGCCAACTTTACAAGTGACCAGAAAAATTTTTTGGGATGATTCACTGTAGCTCCGGTTGCTTGATGTTTCAACCTTCTTTCAGTCTGTTTTTTTGTTGATGCCCTTGTAACCAAGTCCAGTTCATTTCCCGCCACGATATTGTTTGAAAACTCAAACGCAGGCGAATCATCAAGCATTTCAATGCTAGCATCAACTGGCTTCACTCAAAGGATGAGGTTTCTAATAAAAACCCCGAATTTCTTCACACTACCAACAGGAATTCTTAGGAATTGTTCTTATATGTTTGGGCTGATCTTCCGAATACGGGTGGAGACTCACATCTTTAAGGACTGTGCTCTGAAGTCACACACCGCCCTCTATCCTGTGTGATCTGTCTGCCTCAAGTCCTCCCACCAAAAAACCCTAAACCTCGCAAACTTCTCTCCCTCTACTCAACCCAATGCAATCGATCAAGGGTGTGGTGGGCTTACGTGATTCAATCAGCTATGCAAATTTCTGTGCTTACAAAACACAGCTCTTCGGTGACTCTAAGAAGCGAATGCCTGGTTTACGAGCACATTTTTGACATTTTTTATCGACAGGTGACAACAGAAGCACCACGAAGAAAGGTGGCGTCATTCTGTGATGTGTGTTTATTTATATGAAAAAGGACCAACTCTGCGGCATGCCGGAGATAGTAGACAAAATCATTCCGGCCCTACAAAATGCCAATCATCACCCGACGTCAACAACTTAAAGGGTTTTACCGCCTTACGAGCGGAATGCTTGTGCCTCACCACACGGTGGATCCGAGGTGTACTGCAGTAGCAAGTTAAAACCCTACTGGTTAGCAGCTACTGCACCGTGGTCATTAGTGTTAACCGTGTTATAAATAATGTTATAAATAGTGTCAAAATGCAACACACGATGAGGGTTTCATGCGACCGGTCCAGTCGAAAAATTTTTCACGAATCAGGATCTGCAAGCGTAGCCGAATGGCCACGAACGATGATTGGTCGACTGGAATTTCGACGCCGAAGATATACCAATCAAAGTGATGTGAGGTAAACAGCCAATGATAAGGTCACGTGCCTGGACGGGTAAATGTGAGTGAGTGATATTTGTATCCTGTCGTGTCGCAATGCACATACGAGTGGAGGTCACATGCGGCACCATCCCTTACATCGATTATTGTGAGTGCCTTGAGTGTCCTTGTTAGATGGGGTCATGAAAGTCCAGCGTCAATATTATTTTGAAGAGGAAGCGTGTCCAATGATCGTTCATGAAATATCCATTCCTGTCACTCTGTAACATGTTTTGGAGATGTTCTTCTTAGAGACTTGCTCAAAAGCAGGGAAGAAACTGACATTTCTCTTCGGAACTATCCATCATTTTAGGCTGCGGGGATAGTGACTAAGCCAACTCTCAGAGGGGTCAAGCTTCGACCAGTATTGTTAACATGTTATTGTTATAGGGAATTCAGTCCAGATGTTGGATGTATTGAACCATGTAGTATTCTGATCGGTTACTGAGATTAGTTTTTCACTTCACAACTCTGTGACGAGCATCGTTTGGATGCCACAGTCAAATTGAATTATGGCTTCAAAAAATACTTTGTTCATTAAGATGAGCGTAAACAAGTCCTTTCCACTGAAGGCTTTGTCGTGTTTCAAGTTTCCAGCAGAAATACCGTTGAAATATGTATGAAGTACCTTCTTGACTGGACTACAGTAAACAGATCTCCAAATTCTCCCAGATCCTAGCATTTAATTGTTCTCCTTCTTTAGCATGATGAATCTCTTTGGTCCTGATGGGAGGACGGTCTCAATTCGGGAGAAAGTAGTGAGTGACCACCACAGGAACAGTCGATGCTATTCAGTGCGTGAAAACATTCATACAGAATTTGTTTTGACAAACGTGTCAAGGGTCGAGTTGATTCAAACAAAAATGGTCCAGTTGGGTAGTGACCGATTATTACAGTAAATTGCCAATAAGAGAGAAACCTGAATCAGGTGTCCGCTCTGTTTGGTGTCAACTAACAAGGAGTGTTGTATATTGGAAAGAGGAATGTTCAGAAGTCAGTGATGAGGAATACAAAGACTATATATATAT